>NW_020328412.1:0-16447 GCF_001858045.2 Oreochromis niloticus
ACGCCCGAAGGCGTGATTGCAGATGCCGCTCAGGTGGGTCCACCTCCCTGCAGCGGCACTGCAGACCAAGCCCCGCACACACATCAAACGTAAAATAATATTATGCACTTTCGCATTCACTTTTGTCTTTTGTTATTTTTACACAGTTCTGAATGATGAGCAATGGTCTACAGCCAATCTTGTGTATTATTATACAAACTTTGGTTGTAAGATTCAGATAATATTTAATAAAAGCTAAAATTTATATGAGAGTAAGAAAGAAAAGTATATCTTTGTGTCCACCTTTCTCTGTTAATGCCTACCTGGCCCCCTGGCAAAAGCTTTGCTAGATCCGGCCCTGCACAGTTACCAGCTGTCAGCTACACAAAAAAAGGAGCTTGGTGTTTACAGGGAGTGCAGAATTATTAGGCAAATGAGTATTTTGTCCACATCATCCTCTCATGCATGTTGTCTTACTCCAAGCTGTATAGGCTCGAAAGCCTACTACCAATTAAGCATATTAGGTGATGTGCATCTCTGTAATGAGAAGGGGTGTGTCTAATGACATCAACACCCTATATCAGGTGTGCATAATTATTAGGCAACTTCCTTTCCTTTGCAAAATGGGTCAAAGAAGGACTTGACAGGCTCAGAAAAGTCAAAAAATAGTGAGATATCTTGCAGAGGGATGCAGCAGTCTTAAAATTGCAAAGCTTCTGAAGCGTGATCATCGAACAATCAAGCGTTTCATTCAAAATAGTCAACAGGGTCGCAAGAAGCGTGTGGAAAAACCAAGGCGCAAAATAACTGCCCATGAACTGAGAAAAGTCAAGCGTGCAGCTGCCAAGATGCCACTTGCCACCAGTTTGGCCATATTTCAGAGCTGCAACATCACTGGAGTGCCCAAAAGCACAAGGTGTGCAATACTCAGAGACATGGCCAAGGTAAGAAAGGCTGAAAGACGACCACCACTGAACAAGACACACAAGCTGAAACGTCAAGACGGGCCAAGAAATATCTCAAGACTGATTTTTCTAAGGTTTTGGACTGATGAAATGAGAGTGAGTCTTGATGGCCAGATGGATGGGCCCGTGGCTGGATTGGTAAAGGCAGAGAGCTCCAGTCCCACTCAGACGCCAGCAAGGTGGAGGTGGAGTACTGGTTTGGGCTGGTATCATCAAAGATGAGCTTGTGGGGCCTTTTCGGGTTGAGGATGGAGTCAAGCTCAACTCCCAGTCCTACTGCCAGTTTCTGGAAGACACCTTCTTCAAGCAGTGGTACAGGAGAAGTCTGCATCCTTCAAGAAAAACATTTTTCATGCAGGACAATGCTCCATCACACGCGTCCAAGTACTCCACAGCGTGGCTGGCAAGAAAGGGTATAAAAGAAGAAAAACTAATGACATGGCCTCCTTGTTCACCTGATCTGAACCCCATTGAGAACCTGTGGTCCATCATCAAATGTGAGATTACAAGGAGGGAAAACAGTACACCTCTCTGAACAGTGTCTGGGAGGCTGTGGTTGCTGCTGCACGCAATGTTGATGGTGAACAGATCAAAACACTGACAGGATCCATGGATGGCAGGCTTTTGAGTGTCCTTGCAAAGAAAGGTGGCTATATTGTCGCTGATTTGTTTTGTTTTGTTTTGAATGTCAGAAATGTATATTTGTGAATGTGGAGATGTTATATTGGTTTCACTGGTAAAATAAATAATTGAAATGGTATATATTTTTTTTGTTAAGTTGCCTAATAATTATGCACAGTAATAGTCACCTGCACACACAGATATCCCCTAAAAAAAAACATAAAACTACTTCCAAAAACTTCAGCTTTGATATTAATGAGTTTTTTGGGTTCATTGAGAACATGGTTGTTGTTCAATAATAAAATTATTCCTCAAAAATACAACTTGCCTAATAATTCTGCACTCCCTGTATGAGAGTAAGAAAGAAAAGTATATCTTTGTGTCCACCTTTCTCTGTTAATGCCTACCTGGCCCCCTGGCAAAAGCTTTGCTAGATCCGCCCCTGCACAGTTACCAGCTGTCAGCTACACAAAAAATGAGCTTGGTGTTTTGTCTCAGAAACAGTTCATAACTTCCCTTCAACTCATTCATGTCACCTAAGGGTAAACCTGTTTCTCCATCACCTGTTCAGCTCTGATGATTCAGTAAGGATATCTGGTTGGAACAGCCGTTTTTACAGCTGTGGCTGCAGCAAACATCAGCTGATACTAGAAATTAAAAGCAAATGAATTCTAACAACAGCTGATCAAGCTTAAACGTGCTGCTGTTGTTTAGCGCGATAAACAAACAAGAGAGAAAAGCCGATCATTGATCAGTTTCATGACTGAAGTTTCAACAGGCGAGAGAATGACAGGGGAGGCTTCGTAACGACAGAATAAATCGTAATATTTTCTCTGAATGTGGCACGATCCGTTTGTACGGCAACTCTACGAACTAACCATTATGAATAAAATAAAGTCCAACGTCAGTAACTTAGCGCGCACACAGCTGTATATAACTCCGTCGCGCTAGCTAGCACGCAGTACGATTGTAAAAAGTCAGCACAACGAAAATAAACTACACCTAAACTCTGTTTATATCTGACCCAAATAGAGTGCAGTTCATAACTTGTTACCTGAAATTCAGTTCACCTCACGCTCTGCCTTCGCTTTCCCTGATCATGATTGACCCACCACGTTAGCATCGCTGCCCGGCCTCATATTTCGTTGGCGGCATGTCCTTTCTGTCACACACCGGTGGATAGCTGCCCTCTGTTGTAGCTCCACCACAAACAACTCAGTTATTTTTCCACATCGACCAGCATCATCGGCCCATATAAACGAAAATAAGTCCAGCTAAGACAGACCCTTGCCGAGCGATCAGGCGATTAAACAAATTTTAGCCACCTCACTATCAGCCAAGCCTGGGTGGTTTTTCACGAAGGGTCGCTAGCCGCGCTAGCTAGCTAAGCTAGCGGCGCTAGCTAGCTAGCCAGCCGGCTATCAGCAACACGTAAGAGAACTGTTGCTAAATAAACTACACCTAAACTCGGTTTATTCTGACCCAAATAGAGTGCAGGTCATAACTTCTTACCTGAAATTCAGTTCACCTCACGCTCCTGCCTTCGCTTTCCCTGATCCACGATTGACCTCCGCGTTAGCAAACACCGGACGATCGCGGTAGCCTCACCGCCTTGTATGTCTCGTTCGCGGCATGTCCTTTCTGTCACACCGGTGGATAGCTGCCCTCTGTTGTAGCTCCACCACCAAACAACTCAGTTATTTTTTCCACATCGACCAGCATCATCGGCCCATATAAACGAAAAATAAGTCCAGCTAAGACAGACCCTTGCCGAGCGATCAGGCGATTAAACAAATTTTAGCCACCTCACTATCAGCCAAGCCTGGGTGGTTTTTCACGAAGGGGCGCTAGCTAGCTAAGCTAGCGGTGCTAGCTAGCTAGCCGGCTATCAGCAACACTTAAGAGAATTGTCGCTAATATGGGATGTCTTGATAAAACGAGCAGATATTTGAAGTTTACACACCTACATTCTCGCCTGAAAATATCTTAAAAGTGTATTTTGTGACCTAGAAACACGAATAAAAGACATATAAAACGAAGTGGTGTCCGCCATTGTTTAACTCGGCAGAGGGTGCTATGAATTATGGGATATGGAGTTTTGTAACAAGCATACAGATTTTCAGCCGTACTACTCCCGGTATACCACTAGAGAGAGCCAACCCACACAAATAAAGTCTGTTTCTGTGGAAATTGGCCTAAATTTGCACTAAAATCTAAATATTTCAAAAACTATAAAAGTCATAAACACCAAAAGTGTATACCATACTAGTCCAGCTCCAGCCGCACAAAATGATCTAACATATGTAACCCTATTTTCAAAACTGTTTGGCAGAGAAGCGCGGGAAAATTTTCACTAAATATTAATATTTAAAAAACTATAATAGTTATAAACACCAAAAGTCATAGCACACCATTCCTGATCCAGCCGCACAAAATGAGGTAACATATATGAAGCTTGTCTCAAACTGCGGGGCGAGTTTCGCTGCAAAATTTCAGGCGGAAACTGAAGAATAATAATAATAAACTAGAAAGCGAAAATTTCTGAAGAAATTTTATGTGTGCCTATGCCGCTGCTAATCTGTGTAGTTTTCCATTCATACGGCTACAGACAGCAAAACTCAGAAGAGCAGCCATTCTCCACCATGAATTATGGTAAAAACAAACACCGCTCGCGCCTCACAGATGACAGCTTACAGTTTTGGGTAAAGATGAGGTCACTTTGTACAGCCCGGATTTGCAGACGCTGTGCACACAGGTTCATGAGCAGAAGTCCCTCTGTACCACGGCAGACCCCGACAATGTTTGCACGAACACACTTTGAACCAGTACGTTATGGACCACTTTTCACACATGGTTGGTGTACCTCCCAGCCAGCTGTAGCTTTTCAACTCACAGCCCGACACACACCCAAAAAACAGCCGAGAGAGCACAGACTACGCCCGAGAGGTGTGATTGCAGATGCCCCTCAGGTGGGTCACCTCCCCTGCAGCGGCACTGCAGACCACGCCCCGCCACACATATCAAACACGTAAAATAAATATTTATGCACTTTTGCATTCACTTTTTGTTTTTTGTTATTTTACACAGTGTTCTGAATGATGAACAATGGTCTACAGCCAATCTTGTGTATTATTATACAAACTTTGGTTGTAAGATTCAGATAACTATTTAATAAAAGCTAAATATTTTATACAGGGAGTGCAGAATTATTAGGCAAATGAGTATTTTGTCCACATCATCCTCTTCATGCATGTTGTCTTACTCCAAGCTGTATAGGCTCGAAAGCCTACTACCAATTAAGCATATTAGGTGATGTGCATCTCTGTAATGAGAAGGGGTGTGGTCTAATGACATCAACACCCTATATCAGGTGTGCATAATTATTAGGCAACTTCCTTTCCTTTGGCAAAATGGGTCAAAAGAAGGACTTGACAGGCTCAGAAAAGTCAAAATAGTGAGATATCTTGCAGAGGGATGCAGCAGTCTTAAATTGCAAAGCTTCTGAAGCGTGATCATCGAACAATCAAGCGTTTCATTCAAAATAGTCAACAGGGTCGCAAGAAGCGTGTGGAAAAACCAAGGTGCAAAATAACTGCCCATGAACTGAGAAAAGTCAAGCGTGCAGCTGCCAAGATGCCACTTGCCACCAGTTTGGCCATATTTCAGAGCTGCAACATCACTGGAGTGCCCAAAAGCACAAGGTGTGCAATACTCAGAGACATGGCCAAGGTAAGAAAGGCTGAAAGACGACCACCACTGAACAAGACACACAAGCTGAAACGTCAAGACTGGGCCAAGAAATATCTCAAGACTGATTTTTCTAAGGTTTTATGGACTGATGAAATGAGAGTGAGTCTTGATGGGCCAGATGGATGGGCCCGTGGCTGGATTGGTAAAGGGCAGAGAGCTCCAGTCCGACTCAGACGCCAGCAAGGTGGAGGTGGAGTACTGGTTTGGGCCGGTATCATCAAAGATGAGCTTGTGGGGCCTTTTCGGTTGAGGATGGAGTCAAGCTCAACTCCCAGTCCTACTGCCAGTTTCTGGAAGACACCTTCTTCAAGCAGTGGTACAGGAAGAAGTCTGCATCCTTCAAGAAAAACATGATTTTCATGCAGGACAATGCTCCATCACACGCGTCCAAGTACTCCACAGCGTGGCTGGCAAGAAAGGGTATAAAAGAAGAAAAACTAATGACATGGCCTCCTTGTTCACCTGATCTGAACCCCATTGAGAACCTGTGGTCCATCATCAAATGTGAGATTTACAAGGAGGGAAAACAGTACACCTCTCTGAACAGTGTCTGGGAGGCTGTGGTTGCTGCTGCACGCAATGTTGATGGTGAACAGATCAAAACACTGACAGAATCCATGGATGGCAGGCTTTTGAGTGTCCTTGCAAAGAAAGGTGGCTATATTGGTCGCTGATTTGTTTTTGTTTTGTTTTTGAATGTCAGAAATGTATATTTGTGAATGTGGAGATGTTATATTGGTTTCACTGGTAAAAATAAATAATTGAAATGGGTATATATTTGTTTTTTGTTAAGTTGCCTAATAATTATGCACAGTAATAGTCACCTGCACACACAGATATCCCCCTTAAATAGCTAAAACTAAACACAAACTAAAAACTACTTCCGAAAACATTCAGCTTTGATATTAATGTGTTTTTTGGGTTCATTGAGAACATGGTTGTTGTTCAATAATAAAATTATTCCTCAAAAATACAACTTGCCTAATAATTCTGCACTCCCTGTATGAGAGTAAGAAAGAAAAGTATATCTTTGTGTCCACCTTTCTCTGTTAATGCCCTACCTGGCCCCCTGGCAAAAGCTTTGCTAGATCCGCCCCTGCACAGTTACCAGCTGTCAGCTAAATAAAAAAAGGAGCTTGGTGTTTATTTCTCTCAGAAACAGTTCATAACTTCCCTTCAACTCATTCATGTCACCTAAAAAAAAGGTAAACCTGTTTCTCCATCACCAGTTCAGCTTTGATGATTCAGTAAGGTCATCTCCTGGTTTCGACCAGCCGCTTCTACAGCTGTGGCTCCAGCAAACATCAGCTGATACTAGAAATTAAAATCAAATGAATTCTAACAACAGCTGATCAAGCTTAAACGTGCTGCTGTTGTTTAGCGCGATAAACAAACAAGAGAGAAAAGCCGATCATTGATCAGTTTCATGACTGAAGTTTGAACAGGCGAGAGAATGACAGGGGAGGCTGTCATAAAGTTCAACATCAGTAACTTAGCGGGCACACAGCTGTATAGAAACTCCATCGTGCTAGCTACCACGCAGTACGAGTTATTATAACTGATTGTAAAAAGTCAGCACAACGAAAATAAACTACACCTAAACTCGGTTTATATCTGACCCAAATAGAGTGCAGGTCATAACTTCTTACCTGAAATTCAGTTCACCTCACGCTCCGACCGGCAGCCGCCTGCTTCTCCTGCCTTCGGTTTCCCTGATCCACGATCTACCACCGGTCGATCGGCGGTCGCCTCGCCGCCTCGTTCCCCGCATGTTCTTTCTGACACACACCGGTGGATAGCTGCCCTCGGTTGTAGCTCCGCGTCAGCGACTACCAAACAACTCAGTTATTTTTTCCACATCGACCAGCATCTGGACAATCCACTGCCTTTCACTGTTTGTACCGTTACTAAAAAAAAAACCCTCATCGGCTCATAAAAACGAAAAATAAGTCCAGCTATGACCCTGAGTCAAAAAGACAGCCAGCTCGGGTTAGCTAGCTACCTGTCTAGCTCTTTGCAGGCACCGAAAACATCAGAGCTAATATGGGATGTCTTGGTAACACGAGCAGATATTTGAAGTTTACATCTGGCCAATCCACCACCTTTCACTGTTTATACCGTTACTAAAATGAATAAATAAATAAATCATCGGTCCATATAAACGAAAAATAAGTCCAGCTAAAACACATACTGTCGGCGAGCGACCGGGTGCTGACACGAGTTTCACCCGCCTCAATATAAGCCAAGCCTGGGTGCTTTTCACGAAGGGTCGCTAGCGGTGCTAGCTAACTATGCTAGCGGCGCTAGCTAGCTAGCCGGCTATCAGCAACACATAAGAGAACTGCTGCTAAATAAACTACACCTAAACTCGGTTTATATCTGACCCAAATAGAGTGCAGGTCATAACTTCTTACCTGAAATTCAGTTCACCTCACGCTCCTGCCTTCGCTTTCCCTGATCCACGATTGACCTCCGCGTTAGCAAACACCGGTCGATCGGCGGTCGCGGCATGTCCTTTCTGTCATACACCGGTGGATAGCTGCCCACTGTTGTAGCTCCGCGTTATAGCACCACCAAACAACTCAGTTATTTTTTCCACATCCAGCTGTAACTCCGATTCTATGCGAGCATTTGCGAGAGACCGGGGAGGTGAAACGACAGAGAGAGTCCCCTCGCTATCCATTTGCAGCCAAGTGCGGCAGCTAGCTAGGTAGCCGGCTAGCTGTCAGGCAGGACCAACGTCGTCAGAGCACTGTCGCTAAATATGGGATGTCTTGATAAAACAAGCAGATATTTGAAGTTTACACACCTACATTCTCGCCTGAAAATATCTTAAAAGTTTATTTTGTGACCTAGAAACACGAATAAAAGACATATAAAACGAAGTGGTGGCCGCCATTGTTCACTCTGTAGAGGCGTGCTATGAATTGTGGGATATGGAGTTTTCAACACAAGGATAAAATCTTTTCGGCTGTACTACTCCCGGTATACCACTAGAGAGAGCCAAGACACCACAAATGAAGTCTGTTTCTATGGTGCCAAAAGCAGAATCTTTCTCAGGAGCCTAGAAATTGGCCTAAATTTGCACTAAAATCTAAATATTTCAAAAACTATAAAAGTTATAAACACCAAAAGTCACACCATACTAGCCCAGCTCCAGCCGCACAAAATGATGTAACATATGTACCCCTATTGTCAAAACTGTTTGGCAGAGGAGCGCGGGAAAATTTTTACTAAAATATTAATATTTAAAAAACTATAATATTCATAAACACCAAAAGTCATAGCACACCATTCCAGATCCAGCCGCACAAAATGAGGTAACATATATGAAGCTTGTCCAAAAACTGCGGGTCGAGATACACTGCAAAATTTCAGGCGGAAAAAGGAAAATAATAATAATAATAATAATAATAAGAATAATAAATCCGAGGAATAGTAATATGTGTGCCTCTTGGCATAGGCACACATAATAAATCCGACGAATAGTAATATGTGTGCCTCTTGTCATAGGCACACATAATAACTAGAAAAATTTGCATTTCCTGCGAAAATGCTGTGTGGATGCCTTGACGCTGAAGCTGTCTGCTGAAAAGCTGAAAAAGATGAAAAGTTGCAAAAAGTTGTTGTGGAGAGACGGACAATTCTGCTGAAATGAGCAGAAGCTGCTGAGAATTGTGCTGATAACAGGTGAAAAGGCTGAAAGTTTTGCAGAAACGAGGTGGATCAGCAGAATTTCTGCAGAAAAGAGGCAAAGAAGCAGAAACTTGCGCTGAAAAGAGATGAATCAGCAGAGTTTCTGCTCAAAAGAGGTTTTTTTTCTGAAAACAGCCAAAAAAGCTGGAATTTGTGCTGAAAAGGGGTGAAAAAAATGAAAATTTTGCTGAAAAGGGGTGAAGAAGCTAAAGTATACCAAATCAAAGTATTTGTGCCAAAACATAGTGTTTCTGCCATATTGTGGTACTACTACATTACAACATGAATACGGATTAAAGATGAAAGAAACTGGCAACAAATTCCTCCACTACAAAGCAGTCTGATACCACTTCTTTGCAGTGTTCACGTTTACTAAGGCACTACCCAAAAGGCGCCACAAGAGGGCACTCCAACACAAGAGATGACCTATGTACACTGATGCACTTAGTAACAGTCAGCCTCCTTGAATTGGCAGAAATACTGTGATTTAGTAGTAATACTATAACATAACAGATAGACTGTGATGTTGCAGACATAGTATGTTTTTGCACTACTCATTTGTAGTGAAAAAAAATAGCAATATAAATTACAGGTCTGTGATAGTGTATAAATTTGTAGTGAAAAAAAAATGTTGACCAAGGTGGGATTGAACCCACGACCTTTGAGCTGCAGAGCCGTGTCATTACTGATTGCGCCACCTGGCAAGAGGGCAGGCGGCTGAAAAACAAAGAGATCAGCAATCAGAAATAGATCGCGGTGAGAGGCGAAAAGCGCCGTTTTTTGGAGTTACAAAACGTCGTGTAACTCAAAAACTAGGAGGGCTATCAGCATCAGCAGTTGCTGAAAACAAGCGAAAAAGCAGAATTATCTGCTAAAAAAGAGGTGTAGACGCGTTTGATGGAGATGGCTTTATGTGTAAGGGTACACTGAAGAGTGTCAAGAAAGCAGAGCGCATGCAAGTGGGGATGATGTGTAGCAACTGTCACAGGTAGGACTCGAGCCTCTGCCACCGGGTCTCACAGTAGCTTCTCAACCCTCTGAGCCAAATGAGGTCTGGTCACAAAGGGGACGGGTGCCTAAAACACAGAGACTTGAGCAGTCAGAATTAGATCGCGGTGAGAGGCGTAAAACGCCGATTTTTCGGAGTTACGAAACGTCGTGTAACTCAAAAACTAGGTGGGATAGAAGCACAATTCTTGTACTGGGTAAATCAGCAGACTTTGCTGAACTTTGACTGCGATTTTCATAGCTCTTTGTACCTCCGTCGCGGAGATATGACGAGAGAAGAAACGGCTTCATTTTAAGAGTTGGAAAACAAACGTAATTTATGGCTCAACAGTAAGATGACAGTAAAAACTGCTCCAACCGTGACTGGCAGCACTGTCTGAAGATGAATTGGAACAAGCTTCTCATCTTAACTTTGCTTTATTAAAATTATTATGGCACATACAAGTCTTGCAAATAAGCACACAGGGAAAGCTTGAGCTTGTAATTCCACCCCAAGCTGGTAGGAGAAGCTTTTTATTAAACACTTGCTTGTTCTACAATGTGCTTCAAGGGTCAATAACAGCATAACAGAACTCACTTATGGTACTGCATTCTTCCTTCCTATAAAACAATAACTGTCAGTGACTTTGTACCATAGTATAAACACAACATTCAAGACAACAGTTAAAAGTAACGTAACCATAAACAATGAAACAAGAACATCTAAACAGCAGCACATGTCCCAAGGCATGATGGGAGAGGACTAGCTGTTCCCCAACACGCCACATTATTTATGATTTATGATTTGGCAGAAACACTGGGACTTGGTATGATTTACATGAAATACTTTGATTTAGCAGAAAAACTATAATCTAGCAGAAAGCACCTCAGCATAGCAGAAATTCTATGAGCAGAATTACTAGGATTTAGCACAAACGCTATGATTTGTCTCAAAAACCTTTATTTTGCAGTTATATTGTGATTTGGCAGAAATACTGTGCTTTGGAGCAAATACCAAAATTTGGCAGAAATACTATGAGCAGTAATAATATAACGTAGCAGAAATACAAATATTTTGTGGAAATACTATGATACTATGAAAAGCTAAAAACGATGAAAAGTTGCAAAAAGTTGTATGGTGGTGAAAAAAAAAACTGCACCACTGAGCAGGATTCGAACCTGGCCCTCCTGGTCTCAAGGTGGCTATTCATTTCCCTGAGCCAAAGTCATTCTTACAAAGAAGAGGTGGAGAGACGGACAATTCTGCTGAAATGAGCAGAAGCTGCTGAGAATTGTGCTGATGAGAGGTCAAAAGGCTGAAAGTTTTGCAGAAAAGAGGTGAATCAGCAGAATTTTTGCAGAAAAGAGGCAAAGAAGCAGAAACTTGCGCTGAAAAGAGATGAATCAGCAGAGTTTCTGCTCAAAAGAGGTTTTTTTTCTGAAAACAGCCAAAAAAGCTGGAATTTGCGCTGAAAAGGGGTGAAAAAAATGAAAATTTTGCTGAAAAGGGGTGAAGAAGCTAAAGTATACCAAATCAAAGTATTTGTGCCAAAACATAGTATTTCTGCCATATTGTGGTATTTGTGCTACAAAAGTTACTACATTACAACATGAATACGGATTAAAGATGAAAGAAACTGGCAACAAATTCCTCCACTACAAACTAGTCTGATACCACTTCTTTGCAGTGTTCACGTTTACTAAGGCACTACCCAAAAGGTGCCACAGGAGGGCACTCCAACACAAGAGATGACCTATGTACACTGATGCACTTAGTGACAGTCAGCCTCCTACTTAGCCATTACGTAATACAGCGATATGACAGTGTACAAATTCACATAAATTTGCAGGGGGAAAAAAACAAAGCAGGAACAAGCCCAAACAATAAAATAACTGGGCTGCCATAGCTATTGCTAACTAGCACATACGCTAAAGGTAACTAAAACCAATACCAACCAATGTTTTTGCAGAAACACTGTAATTTCACTCAAATAATATGAATAGCAGTAATACTATGATTTGGCAGAAATACTATGTTTCAGTACAAATACTATGACAAAGCAGAAATACTATGACTTAGAAGTAATACTATAACAAAAGGGATTCCTCAAAATACTATGAAATTGCATTAATTCTATGATTTGGCAGAAATACTGTACTTCGTACAAATACAATGCTTTGGTACAAATACTATATTTTGATTTGAATACTATGATTTGGCACGACTAGTATGATTTAGTACAAATACTACGAATTGGCAGAAATACTGTGACTTAGTAGTAATACTATAACATAACAGATATACTATGATTTTGCAGACAGTCTATGTTTTTGCACAACTAGCACAATATGGCAGAAATACTATGATTTGGCACAAGTACTATGATTTAGTACAAATACTCTTATTGGCACAAATACTATGTTCAGTACAAATACTACGATTTGGCAATAATACTGGGTTTTAGCACAACTACTGAGATTTGGGTGAAATACTATGATTTAGAAGAAATACTATGACTTCGTACAAATACAATGTTTTGGTTCAAATAATATGATTTGCAAAAAATACTATGATTTGGCACAAGTACCATGATTTAGTACAAATACTACAGTTTCGCTCAAATACTATGAAATTGCAGTGATACTATGATTTTGAAGGAATACTATGATTTGGTAGAAATACTATGCCTTAGTAGTAATACTATAACATAGCAGATATACTATGATTTTGCAGACATAGTATGTTTTTGCACAAATACTACGATTTCGCTCAAATACTATGGAATTGCAGTAATACTATGATTTGGAATACTATGATTTGGCAGAAATACTATGTTTGGGCAGTAATACTATGATTTGCTATAAATACTATGATTTGGCACATATACTATAATCAGCAGATATACTATAACATAACAGAAATTCTACGACTTAGTAGTAACACTATAATATAACAGAAATTTTAACTGGACACAAATAACATGATTGCCCCAAAAACATGATTTGGCAAAAAATACCATGATTTGGCACAAATACGATCATATTGCAGAAATACTATGATTGGGTACAAATACTATGATTGGCACAAGTACATGAATAAGTACAAATACTATGATTGGCAGAAATACTATGATTTAGCAGAATACTATGTTTTAACATAAATAATATCTTTTCACAGAAATTTCTGCTAAAAGGTACTATTCTGCTTTTAGCAGCAATACTATGATTACTATGATTTGGGATAAATACAGATATACTATATTCAGCAATAAACTATAACATAACACATTCCTGCACTTAGTAATCTCATAACATAAAATTAATATTATGGTTCTGCCCCCAAACCATGATTTGGCACAAATACCATGATTTTCAAAATACTATGATTAGCAGAAATACATGATTGAGCAGAGAATACTAAGATGTAGTAGAAGTACTTTGATTTAGCACAAATACTATTATAGGAGAGTAATACTTTAACATGGGAGAAATATTGATAACACACACATACACATAGAGCAAAGTGTACAGGGCTGTTAAGAGTCTGGCTTGGTATATCTAGGTCAGCTAAATTGGCTGCACCTGCTGTAATCAGCACTTACACACACAGACAGAGAGACAGCTATGAGTTTTCTGCAGTGTATTTCTCACATCAGGATCCCCTCGAACAAATGGCCATAATTTCCTAACCGTAGGAGCTAGAACGGTCATTCTGACACCGTTTTGTTCAAGAGATGGGGAATCTGCAGGTCTTCATAATTCAGAGATAAATATAAATTATTGAAGATATATGACTTGTAACACACTGTAACTGAGTAGAGGCAAAGCAAAACTGCCTTGACTGCCCTCAAACAACGTTTGTAACTCTAATCTTATATGGAGCATCAAAATCATTTTTCACCGTAAGAAACAGCAGGCTTGGTGAACAGTCATGGGAATTTTCAGTCTCTGTGAAATCCATCAAAAAGATATGACGAGAGAAAAAAGTGCCTAATTCCAGAGTTTGAAATCTGAAAGATCTGAGCAGGCACCAATTTCCTACCCTCAAACAAATGTAATGATGGCCAAACGTAATAGGTGAGAAAAAAATTCTTGAATTGTGAGCATCAGGGTGTCTGAAGATATATTGCACAAGCGTCATGTCTCAACTTTGTTTGGTTAAAGAGATATGACGATTCGAAAATGCTCTCATTAGAGAATTCCAGCGCTGATTTTAAACAACACTCTCCATTGACTCTCTATGGAGAGTTTTCAGACTTGTGTTGCTCTGAGGAGATTTGCCAAAATTCTGTAACGCCCACAACAATGATAGTGACATTTTCCGAAAGCCAGCAAAATACCTACGTTTTTGATGTATAATTTGTGGGGATTGAGTGGAAATTGAGCGAGTTGCAAGAAGTTGTTCAGACATGAAGAGAAAATTCAGAACAGACCAGCCCTCACTCTGAGTTAATTGCATAGCAACCATAACAACGCATGTATTTTCTGAAAAATCACAATTTTGCAACTGAAACTTAAAGAGGTATAAAATTAAAACGGTAGAAGATCTGAAAAAGCTGAATCATCAGGAATAGCCCAATAATCTGAGAACATTTTAAAGTTTGAATGGAGTTTCTAGTGAAAGTAGAGATGTAGTTAAGTTTCAAAAACAAGCAAGTTTTAAGCAGAATTGTGAAGTTTCCCATTCATTTCAATAGGACAAATTAAAGGAAAAAAGTGTAATATTTAAAAAGTATAAGAGTAATAAACACCAAAAGTCATAGCAGTCATTAGCAGAAAGAGCAGAACAGTTCAGAGTTTGAACGGAGAAAATCGGCTGAAAACTGACAGAGTAGTTAAACGGCGAAGAATGGAGCAACTAGAAGAATAACTAGAAAAATTTGCATTTCCTGCGAAAATGCTGTGTGGATGCCTTAACGCTGAAGCTGTCTGCTGAAAAGCTGAAAAAGATGAAAAGTTGCATGGTGGTGAAAAAAAACATGGCACCCTGAGCAGGATTCGATCCTTGTCCTCCTGGTCTGAAGGAAGCTACTCATCTCACTGAGCTAAACTCATTCTCTCAAAAAGTGAGGAGAGACCGACAATTCAGATAAAATGAGCGCTGCTGAGATTGTGCTGAGAAGAGGTGAAAAGGCTGAAAATTTTGCAGAAAAGAGGTAAATCAGCAGAATTTCTGCAGAAAAGAGGCAGAAGAAAAGAGAAAACTGAAACAGGTTTTGCCATGACCAGGATTTGAACCTGGCCGTTCTCGTCTCAAGGCAGCTGCTCATCTCACTGAACAACTCTTTCTCTCAAAAACAAGAGATGGAGAATCTGACAATTTTGCTAAATGAGCAGAAGCTGCTGAGAATTGTGCTGAGAAGAAGTGAAAAGGCTGAAAATTTTGCAGAAAGAGGTGAATCAGCAGAATTTCTGCAGAAAAGAGGTAAGAAGCAATAAGGTTGCGCTGAAAAGAGATGAATCAGCAGAATTTTGCTCAAAGGCGGCTATTCATTTCCCTGAGCCAAAGTCATTCTTACAAAGAAGAGGTGAGAGACGGACATTTTGCTGAAAATGAGCAGAAGCTGCTGACAATTGTGCTGATAAGAGTGAAATGGCTGAAAATTTTGCAGAAAAGAGGTGAATCAACAGAATTTCTGCAGAAAAGAGGCAAGAAACAGAAACTTGCGCTGAAAAGAGATGAATCACAGAGTTTCTCCTCAAAAGATTTGTCTTTTTCTGAATACAGCCATAAAAGCTGGAATTTGTGCTGAAAAGGGTTGAAAAAAATGAAAATTTTGCTGAAAAGGGTGAAGAAGCTGAAGAAGCTAAAGTATACTAAATCAAAGTATTTGTGCCAAACATAGTGTTTCTGCCATATTGTGGTACTACACATTACAACATGAATACGGATTAAAGATGAAAACTGGCAACAAATTCCCCACTACAAACCAGTCTGATACCACTTCTTTGGAGTGTTCACGTTTACTAAGGCACTACCAAAAGGCGCCACAAGAGGGCACTCCAACACAAGAGTTGAGGTGAATGAGCAGAATTTCTGCTGAAAAGAGGCAGAAGGTTCTGTAATGTAGAAAAAGAAACACTGTTGAACCATGTGTGAAATAAAATAAAGAAATGAAATGAAAGAACAACCTGGTTCTGCTCAAATTCACCAATCAGAGGTACTGCCTCAGTCTGCTTCATCAGGCTGTGTACTTGTTTCTGCCATGGAGCGGTAACAAGAATCTGAGTCCATATTAGAAAAGCCGCTAAAATCATAAAACTTTGCAGAATTGTAATAATTAGCAAATAAAATTACAGTCTGTGATAGTATAAATTTGTAGTGAAAAAAAAAAACGTGGACCAAGGTGGGATTGAACCCACGACCTTTGAGGCAGAGCCGTGTCATTACTGATTGCGCACCTGGAAAGGGGGCGGCGGTCTGAAAGACAGATACTTGGGCAGTCAGA
>NW_020328413.1:0-27129 GCF_001858045.2 Oreochromis niloticus
AGCATCATCGGCCCATATAAACGAAAAATAAGTCCAGCTAAGACAGACCCTTGCCGAGCGATCAGGCGATTAAACAAATTTTAGCCACACTATCAGCCAAGCCTGGGTGGTTTTTCACGAAGGGGCGCTAGCTAAAAGCTAGCTGCTAGCTAGCTAGCCGGCTATCAGCAACACTTAAGAGAATGTCGCTAATATGGGATGTCTTGATAAAACGAGCAGATATTTGAAGTTTACAACACCTACTTCTCGCCTGAAAATATCTTAAAGTGTTTTTGTGACCTAGAAACACGAATAAAAGACATTTAAAACGAAGTGGTGTCCGCCATTGTTTAACTCGGCAGAGGGGTGCTATGAATTAGGTGAGATTTTGTAACAAGCATACAGATTTCAGCCGTACTACTCCCGTATACCATACTAGAGAGAGCCAACCCACACAATAAAGTCTGTTTCTGTGGAAATTGGCCTAAATTGCACTAAAATCTAAATATTTCAAAAACTATAAAAGTCCATAAACACCAAAAGTGTATACCATACTAGTCCAGCTCCAGCCGCACAAAATGATCTAACATATGTAACCCTATTTTCAAAACTGTTTGGCAGAGAAGCGCGGGAAAATTTTCACTAAAATATTAATATTTAAAAAACTATAATAGTTATAAACACCAAAAGTCATAGCACACCATTCTGATCCAGCGCACAAAATGAGGTAACATATATGAAGCTTGTCTCAAACTGCGGGGCGAGTTTCGCTGCAAAATTTCAGGCGGAAACTGAAGAATAATAATAATAATAACTAGAAAGCGAAAATTTCTGAAGAAATTTTATGTGTGCTATGCCGCTGCTAATCTGTGTAGTTTTCCATTCATACGGCTACAGACAGCAAAACTCAGAAGAGCAGCCATTTCCACATGAATTATGGTAAAAACAAACACCGCTCGCGCCTCACAGATGACAGCTTACAGTTTTGGGTAAAGATGAGGTCACTTTGTACAGCCCGGATTTGCAGACGCTGTGCACACAGGTTCATGAAGCAGAATCCCTCTGTACCACGGCAGACCCCGACAATGTTTGCACGAACACACTTTGAACCAGTACGTTATGGACCACTTTTCACACATGGTTGGTGTACCTCCCAGCCAGCTGTAGCTTTTCAACTCACAGCCCGACACACACCCAAAAAACAGCCGAGAGAGCACAGACTACGCCCGAGAGGTGTGATTGCAGATGCCCTCAGGTGGGTCTCCTGCACGCGCACTGGCACCACGCCCCGCCACACATATCAACACGTAAAATAAATATTTATGCACTTTTGCATTCACTTTTTGTTTTTTGTTATTTTTACACAGTGTTCTGAATGATGAACAATGGTCTACAGCCAATCTTGTGTATTATTACAAACTTTGGTTGTAAGATTCAGATAACTATTTAATAAAAGCTAAATATTTTATACAGGGAGTGCAGAATTATTAGGCAATGATATTTGTCCACATCATCCCTTCATGCATGTTGTCTTACTCCAAGCTGTATAGGCTCGAAAGCCTACTACCAATTAAGCATATTAGGTGATGTGCATCTCTGTAATGAGAAGGGGTGTGGTCTAATGACATCAACACCTATATCAGGTGTGCATAATTATTAGGCAACTTCCTTTCCTTTGGCAAAATGGGTCAAAAGAAGGACTTGACAGGCTCAGAAAAGTCAAAAATAGTGAGATATCTTGCAGAGGATGCAGCAGTCTTAAATTGCAAAGCTTCTGAAGCGTGATCATCGAACAATCAAGCGTTTATTCAAATAGTCAACAGGGTCGCAAGAAGCGTGTGGAAAAACCAAGGTGCAAAATAACTGCCCATGAACTGAGAAAAGTCAAGCGTGCAGCTGCAAGATGCCACTTGCCACCAGTTTGGCCATATTTCAGAGCTGCAACATCACTGGAGTGCCCAAAAGCACAAGGTGTGCAATACTCAGAGACATGGCCAAGGTAAGAAAGCTGAAAGACGACCACCACTGAACAAACACACAAGCTGAAACGTCAAGACTGGGCCAAGAAATATCTCAAGACTGATTTTTCTAAGGTTTTATGGACTGATGAAATGAGAGTGAGTCTTGATGGGCCAGATGGATGGGCCCGTGGCTGGATTGGTAAAGGGAGAGCTCCAGTCCGACTCAGACGCCAGCAAGGTGGAGGTGGAGTACTGGTTTGGGCTGGTATCATCAAAGATGAGCTTGTGGGGCCTTTTCGGGTTGAGGATGGAGTCAAGCTCAACTCCCAGTCCTACTGCCAGTTTCTGGAAGACACCTTCTTCAAGCAGTGGTACAGGAAGAAGTCTGCATCCTTCAAGAAAAACATGATTTTCATGCAGGACAATGCTCCATCACACGCGTCCAAGTACTCCACAGCGTGGCTGGCAAGAAAGGGTTAAAAGAGAAAAACTAATGACATGGCTCCTGTTCACCTGATCTGAACCCCATTGAGAACCTGTGGTCCATCATCAAATGTGAGATTTACAAGGAGGGAAACAGTACACCTCTCTGAACAGTGTCTGGGAGCTGTGGTTGCTGCTGCACGCAATGTTGATGGTGAACAGATCAAAACACTGACAGAATCCATGGATGGCAGGCTTTTGAGTGTCCTTGCAAAGAAAGGTGGCTATATTGGTCGCTGATTTGTTTTTGTTTTGTTTTTGAATGTCAGAAATGTATATTTGTGAATGTGGAGATGTTATAGTTTCACTGGTAAAAATAAATAATTGAAATGGGTATATATTTGTTTTTTGTTAAGTTGCCTAATAATTATGCCAGTAATAGTCACTGCACACACAGATATCCCCCTAAAATAGCTAAAACTAAACACAAACTAAAACTACTTCCGAAAACATTCAGCTTTGATATTAATGTGTTTTTGGTTCATTGAGAAACATGGTTGTTGTTCAATAATAAAATTATTCCTCAAAAATACAACTTGCCTAATAATTCTGCACTCCTGTATGAGAGTAAGAAAGAAAAGTATATCTTTGTGTCCACCTTTCTCTGTTAATGCCCTACCTGGCCCTGGCAAAAGCTTTGCTATCCGCCCTGCACAGTTACCAGCTGTCAGCTAAATAAAAAAAGGAGCTTGGTGTTTATTTCTCTCAGAAACAGTTCATAACTTCCCTTCAACTCATTCATGTCACCTAAAAAAAAGGTAACCTGTTTCTCCTCACCAGTTCAGCTTTGATGATTCAGTAAGGTCATCTCCTGGTTTCGACCAGCCGCTTCTACAGCTGTGGCTCCAGCAAACATCAGCTGATACTAGAAATTAAATCAATGAATTCTAACAACAGCTGATCAAGCTAAACGTGCTGCTGTGTTTAGCGCGATAAACAACAAGAGAGAAAAGCCGATCATTGATCAGTTTCATGACTGAAGTTTGAACAGGCGAGAGAATGACAGGGGAGGCTGTCATAAAGTTCAACATCAGTAACTTAGCGGGCACACAGCTGTATAGAAACTCCATCGTGCTAGCTACACGCAGTACGAGTTATTATACTGATTGGTAAAAAGTCAGCACAACGAAAATAACTACACCTAAACTCGGTTTATATCTGACCCAAATAGAGTGCAGGTCATAACTTCTTACCTGAAATTCAGTTCACCTCACGCTCCGACCGGCAGCCGCTGCTTCTCCTGCCTTCGGTTTCCCTGATCCACGATCTACCACCGGTCGATCGGCGGTCGCCTCGCCGCCTCGTTCCCCGCATGTTCTTCTGACACACACCGGTGGATAGCTGCCCTCGGTTGTAGCTCCGCGTCAGCGACTACCAAACAACTCAGTTATTTTTTCCACATCGACCAGCATCTGGACAATCCACTGCCTTTCACTGTTTGTACCGTTACTAAAAAAAAAACCTCATCGGCTCATAAAAACGAAAATAAGTCCAGCTATGACCCTGAGTCAAAAGACAGCCAGCTCGGGTTAGCTAGCTACCTGTCTAGCTCTTTGCAGGCACCGAAAACATCAGAGCTAATATGGGATGTCTTGGTAACACGAGCAGATATTGAAGTTTACATCTGGCCAATCCACCACCTTTCACTGTTTATACCGTTACTAAATGATAATAAATAAATCATCGGTCATATAACGAAAATAAGTCCAGCTAAAACACATACTGTCGGCGAGCGACCGGGTGCTGACACGAGTTTCACCGCCTCAATATAAGCCAAGCCTGGTCTTTTTCACGAAGGGTCGCTAGCGGTGCTAGCTAACTATGCTAGCGGCGCTAGCTAGCTAGCCGGCTATCAGCAACACATAAGAGAACTGCTGCTAAATAACTACACCTAAACTCGGTTTATATCTGACCCAAATAGAGTGCAGGTCATAACTTCTTACCTGAAATTCAGTTCACCTCACGCTCCTGCCTTCGCTTTCCCTGATCCACGATTGACCTCCGCGTTAGCAAACACCGGTCGATCGGCGGTCGCGGCATGTCCTTTCTGTCATACACCGGTGGATAGCTGCCCACTGTTGTAGCTCGCGTTATAGCACCACCAAACAACTCAGTTATTTTTCCACATCCAGCTGTAACTCCGATTCTATGCGAGCATTTGCGAGAGACCGGGGAGGTGAAACGACAGAGAGAGTCCCCTCGCTATCCATTTGCAGCCAAGTGCGGCAGCTAGCTAGGTAGCCGGCTAGCTGTCAGGCAGGACCAACGTCGTCAGAGCACTGTCGCTAAATATGGGATGTCTTGATAAAACAAGCAGATATTGAAGTTTACACACCTACATTCTCGCCTGAAATATCTTAAAAGTTTATTTTGTGACCTAGAAACACGAATAAAAGACATATAAACGAAGTGGTGGCCGCCATTGTTCACTCTGTAGAGGCGTGCTATGAATTGTGGGATATGGAGTTTTCAACACAAGGATAAAATCTTTTCGGCTGTACTACTCCCGGTATACCACTAGAGAGAGCCAAGACACCACAAATGAAGTCTGTTTCTATGGTGCCAAAAGCAGAATCTTTCTCAGGAGCCTAGAAATTGGCCTAAATTTGCACTAAAATCTAAATATTTCAAAACTATAAAAGTTATAAACACCAAAAGTCACACCATACTAGCCCAGCTCCAGCCGCACAAAATGATGTAACATATGTACCCCTATTGTCAAAACTGTTTGGCAGAGGAGCGCGGGAAAATTTTACTAAAATATTAATATTTAAAAAACTATAATATTCATAAACACCAAAAGTCATAGCACACCATTCCAGATCCAGCCGCCAAAATGAGGTAACATATATGAAGCTTGTCCAAAAACTGCGGGTCGAGATACACTGCAAAATTTCAGGCGGAAAAAGGAAATAATAATAATAATAATAATAATAAGAATAATAAATCCGAGGAATAGTAATATGTGTGCCTCTTGGCATAGGCACACATAATAAATCCGACGAATAGTAATATGTGTGCCTCTTGTCATAGGCACACATAATAACTAGAAAATTTGCATTTCCTGCGAAAATGCTGTGTGGATGCCTTGACGCTGAAGCTGTCTGCTGAAAGCTGAAAAGATGAAAAGTTGCAAAAAGTTGTTGTGGAGAGACGGACAATTCTGCTGAAATGAGCAGAAGCTGCTGAGAATTGTGCTGATAACAGGTGAAAAGGCTGAAAGTTTGCAGAAACGAGGTGGATCAGCAGAATTTCTGCAGAAAAGAGCAAAGAAGCAGAAACTTGCGCTGAAAAGAGATGAATCAGCAGAGTTTCTGCTCAAAAGAGGTTTTTTTCTGAAACAGCCAAAAAAGCTGGAATTTGTGCTGAAAAGGGTGAAAAAATGAAAATTTTGCTGAAAAGGGGTGAAGAAGCTAAAGTATACCAAATCAAAGTATTTGTGCCAAAACATGTGTTCTGCCATATTGTGGTACTACTACATTACAACATGAATACGGATTAAAGATGAAAGAAACTGGCAACAAATTCCTCCACTACAAAGCAGTCTGATACCACTTCTTGCAGTGTTCACGTTTACTAAGGCACTACCCAAAAGGCCCACAAGAGGCACTCCAACACAAGAGATGACTATGTACACTGATGCACTTAGTAACAGTCAGCCTCCTTGAATTGGCAGAAATACTGTGATTAGTAGTAATACTATAACATAACAGATAGACTGTGATGTTGCAGACATAGTATGTTTTTGCACTACTCATTTGTAGTGAAAAAAATAGCAATATAAATTACAGGTCTGTGATAGTGTATAAATTTGTAGTGAAAAAAAATGTTGACCAAGGTGGGATTGAACCCACGACCTTTGAGCTGCAGAGCCGTGTCATTACTGATTGCGCCACCTGGCAAGAGGGCAGGCGGCTGAAAAACAAAGAGATCAGCAATCAGAAATAGATCGCGGTGAGAGGCGAAAAGCGCCGTTTTTGGAGTTACAAAACGTCGTGTAACTCAAAAACTAGGAGGGCTATCAGCATCAGCAGTTGCTGAAAACAAGCGAAAAAGCAGAATTATCTGCTAAAAAAGAGGTGTAGACGCGTTTGATGGAGATGGCTTTATGTGTAAGGGTACACTGAAGAGTGTCAAGAAAGCAGAGCGCATGCAAGTGGGATGATGTGTAGCAACTGTCACAGGTAGGACTCGAGCCTCTGCCACCGGGTCTCACAGTAGCTTCTCAACCCTCTGAGCCAAATGAGGTCTGGTCACAAAGGGACGGGTGCCTAAAACACAGAGACTTGAGCAGTCAGAATTAGATCGCGGTGAGAGCGTAAAACGCCGATTTTTCGGAGTTACGAAACGTCGTGTAACTCAAAACTAGGTGGATAGAAGCACAATTCTTGTACTGGGTAAATCAGCAGACTTTGCTGAACTTTGACTGCGATTTTCATAGCTCTTTGTACCTCCGTCGCGGAGATATGACGAGAGAAGAAACGGCTTCATTTTAAGAGTTGGAAAACAAACGTAATTTATGGCTCAACAGTAAGATGACAGTAAAAACTGCTCCAACCGTGACTGGCAGCACTGTCTGAAGATGAATTGGAACAAGCTTCTCATCTTAACTTTGCTTTATTAAAATTATTATGGCACATACAAGTCTTGCAAATAAGCACACAGGGAAAGCTTGAGCTTGTAATTCCACCCCAAGCTGGTAGGAGAAGCTTTTTATTAAACACTTGCTTGTTCTACAATGTGCTTCAAGGGTCAATAACAGCATAACAGAACTCACTTATGGTACTGCATTCTTCCTTCCTATAAACAATAACTGTCAGTGACTTTGTACCATAGTATAAACACAACATTCAAGACAACAGTTAAAAGTAACGTAACCATAAACAATGAAACAAGAACATCTAAACAGCAGCACATGTCCCAAGGCATGATGGGAGAGGACTAGCTGTTCCCCCAACACGCCACATTATTTATGATTTATGATTTGGCAGAAACACTGGGACTTGGTATGATTTACATGAAATACTTTGATTTAGCAGAAAAACTATAATCTAGCAGAAAGCACCTCAGCATAGCAGAAATTCTATGAGCAGAATTACTAGGATTTAGCACAAACGCTATGATTTGTCTCAAAACCTTTATTTTGCAGTTATATTGTGATTTGGCAGAAATACTGTGCTTTGGAGCAAATACCAAATTTGGCAGAAATACTATGAGCAGTAATAATATAACGTAGCAGAAATACAAATATTTTGTGGAAATACTATGATACTATGAAAAGCTAAAAACGATGAAAAGTTGCAAAAAGTTGTATGGTGGTGAAAAAAAAAACTGCACCACTGAGCAGGATTCGAACCTGGCCCTCCTGGTCTCAAGGTGGCTATTCATTTCCCTGAGCCAAAGTCATTCTTACAAAGAAGAGGTGGAGAGACGGACAATTCTGCTGAAATGAGCAGAAGCTGCTGAGAATTGTGCTGATGAGAGGTCAAAAGGCTGAAGTTTTGCAGAAAAGAGGTGAATCAGCAGAATTTTGCAGAAAGAGGCAAAGAAGCAGAAACTTGCGCTGAAAAGAGATGAATCAGCAGAGTTTCTGCTCAAAAGAGGTTTTTTTTCTGAAAACAGCCAAAAAGCTGGAATTTGCGCTGAAAAGGGGTGAAAAAATGAAATTTGCTGAAAAGGGGTGAAGAAGCTAAAGTATACCAAATCAAAGTATTTGTGCCAAAACATAGTATTTCTGCCATATTGTGGTATTTGTGCTACAAAAGTTACTACATTACAACATGAATACGGATTAAAGATGAAAGAAACTGGCAACAAATTCCTCCACTACAAACTAGTCTGATACCACTTCTTTGCAGTGTTCACGTTTACTAAGGCACTACCCAAAAGGTGCCACAGGAGGGCACTCCAACACAAGAGATGACCTATGTACACTGATGCACTTAGTGACAGTCAGCCTCCTACTTAGCCATTACGTAATACAGCGATATGACAGTGTACAAATTCACATAAATTTGCAGGGGGAAAAAAACAAAGCAGGAACAAGCCCAAAACAATAAAATAACTGGGCTGCCATAGCTATTGCTAACTAGCACATACGCTAAAGGTAACTAAAACCAATACCAACCAATGTTTTTGCAGAAACACTGTAATTTCACTCAAATAATATGAAATAGCAGTAATACTATGATTTGGCAGAAATACTATGTTTCAGTACAAATACTATGACAAAGCAGAAATACTATGACTTAGAAGTAATACTATAACAAAAGGGATTCCTCAAATACTATGAAATTGCATTAATTCTATGATTTGGCAGAAATACTGTACTTCGTACAAATACAATGCTTTGGTACAAATACTATATTTTGATTTGAATACTATGATTTGGCACGACTAGTATGATTTAGTACAAATACTACGAATTGGCAGAAATACTGTGACTTAGTAGTAATACTATAACATAACAGATATACTATGATTTTGCAGACAGTCTATGTTTTTGCACAACTAGCACAATATGGCAGAAATACTATGATTTGGCACAAGTACTATGATTTAGTACAATACTCTTATTGGCACAAATACTATGTTCAGTACAAATACTACGATTTGGCAATAATACTGGGTTTTAGCACAACTACTGAGATTTGGGTGAAATACTATGATTTAGAAGAAATACTATGACTTCGTACAAATACAATGTTTTGGTTCAAATAATATGATTTGCAAAAAATACTATGATTTGGCACAAGTACCATGATTTAGTACAAATACTACAGTTTCGCTCAAATACTATGAAATTGCAGTGATACTATGATTTTGAAGGAATACTATGATTTGGTAGAAATACTATGCCTTAGTAGTAATACTATAACATAGCAGATATACTATGATTTTGCAGACATAGTATGTTTTTGCACAAATACTACGATTTCGCTCAAATACTATGGAATTGCAGTAATACTATGATTTGGAATACTATGATTTGGCAGAAATACTATGTTTGGGCAGTAATACTATGATTTGCTATAAATACTATGATTTGGCACATATACTATAATCAGCAGATATACTATAACATAACAGAAATTCTACGACTTAGTAGTAACACTATAATATAACAGAAATTTTAACTGGACACAAATAACATGATTTGCCCCAAAACCATGATTTGGCAAAAAAATACCATGATTTGGCACAAATACGATCATATTGCAGAAATACTATGATTGGGTACAAATACTATGATTTGGCACAAGTACTATGAATAAGTACAAATACTATGATTTGGCAGAAATACTATGATTTAGCAGAAATACTATGTTTTAACATAAATAATATCTTTTCACAGAAATTTCTGCTAAAAGGTACTATTTCTGCTTTTTAGCAGAAATACTGTAATTTTGCATAAATACTATGATTTGGGATAAATACTATGATTTGGCAGATATACTATATTCAGCACATAAACTATAACATAACAGACATTCCTGCACTTAGTAGTAATCTCATAACATAAAATTAAT
This sequence comes from Oreochromis niloticus, assembly GCF_001858045.2. Taxonomy (NCBI): domain Eukaryota; kingdom Metazoa; phylum Chordata; class Actinopteri; order Cichliformes; family Cichlidae; genus Oreochromis; species Oreochromis niloticus. Next base: position 9,953 of record NW_020328413.1, read on the forward strand.
ATTATGGTTCTGCCCCCAAACCATGATTTGGCACAAATACCATGATTTTTCAAAAATACTATGATTTAGCAGAAATACTATGATTGAGCAGAAGTACTAAGATGTAGTAGAAGTACTTTGATTTAGCACAAATACTATTATGGAGGAGTAATACTTTAACATGGGAGAAATATTGATATACACACACACATACACATAGAGCAAAGTGTACAGGGGCTGTTAAGAGTCTGGGCTTGGTATATCTAGGTCAGCTAAATTGGCTGCACCTGCTGTAATCAGCACTTACACACACAGACAGAGAGACAGCTATGAGTTTTCTGCAGTGTATTTCTCACATTCAGGATTCCCCTCGAACAAATGGCCATAATTTCCTAACCGTAGGAGCTAGAACGGTCATTCTGACACCGTTTTGTTCAGAAGAGATGGGGGAATCTGCAGGTCTTCATAATTCAGAGATAAAATATAAATTATTGAAGATATATGACTTGTAACACACTGTAACTGAGTAGAGGCAAAGCAAAACTGCCTTGACTTGCCCTCAAACAACGTTTTGTAACTCTAAATCTATATGGAGCATCAAAATCATTTTTTCACCGTAAGAAACAGCAGGCTTTGGTGAACAGTCATGGGAATTTTCAGGTCTCTGTGGAAATCCATCAAAAAGATATGACGAGAGAAAAAAGTGCCTAATTTCCAGAGTTTGAAATCTGAAGAGATCTGAGCAAGGCACCAATTTCCTACCCTCAAACAAATGTAATTGATGGCCAAACGGTAATAGGTGAGAAAAAAATTCTTGAATTGTGAGCATCAGGGGTGTCTGAAGATATATTGGCACAAGCGTCATGTCTCAACTTTGTTTGGTTAAAGAGATATGACGATTCGAAAATGCCTCTCATTAGAGAATTCCAGCGCTGATTTTAAACAAACTCTCCATTGACTCTCTATGGAGAGTTTTCAGACTTTGTGTTGCTCTGAGGAGATTTGCCAAAATTCTGTAACGCCCACAACAATGATAGTGACATTTTCCGAAAGCCAGCAAAAATACCTACGTTTTGATGTATAATTTGTGGGGATTGAGTGGAAATTGAGCGAGTTGCAAGAAGTTGTTCAGACATGAAGAGAAAATTCAGAACAGACCAGCCCTCACTCTGAGTTAATTGCATAGCAACCATAACAACGCATGTATTTTCTGAAAAATCACAATTTTGCAACTGAAAACTTAAAGAGGTATAAAATTAAAACGGTAGAAGATCTGAAAAAGCTGAATCACTCAGGAATAGCCCAATAATCTGAGAACATTTTAAAGTTTGAATGGAGTTTCTAGGTGAAAGTATGAGGATGTAGTTAAGTTTCAAAAACAAGCAAGTTTTAGCAGAATTGTGGAAGTTTCCCATTCATTTCAATAGGACAAATTAAAGGAAAAAAGTGTAATATTTTAAAAAGTATAAGAGTAATAAACACCAAAAGTCATAGCAGTCATTAGCAGAAAGAGCAGAACAGTTCAGAGTTTGAACGGAGAAAATCGGCTGAAAACTGACAGAGTAGTTAAACGGCGAAGAATGGAGCAACTAGAAGAATAACTAGAAAAATTTGCATTTCCTGCGAAAATGCTGTGTGGATGCCTTAACGCTGAAGCTGTCTGCTGAAAAGCTGAAAAAGATGAAAAGTTGCATGGTGGTGAAAAAAAACATGGCACCCTGAGCAGGATTCGATCCTTGTCCTCCTGGTCTGAAGGAAGCTACTCATCTCACTGAGCTAAACTCATTCTCTCAAAAAAGTGGAGGAGAGACCGACAATTCAGATAAAATGAGCGGAAGCTGCTGAGAATTGTGCTGAGAAGAGGTGAAAAGGCTGAAAATTTTGCAGAAAAGAGGTAAATCAGCAGAATTTCTGCAGAAAAGAGGCAGAAGAAAAGAGAAAACTGAAAACAGGTTTTGCCATGACCAGGATTTGAACCTGGCCGTTCTCGTCTCAAGGCAGCTGCTCATCTCACTGAACCAAACTCTTTCTCTCAAAAACAAGAGATGGAGAATCTGACAATTTTGCTAAATGAGCAGAAGCTGCTGAGAATTGTGCTGAGAAGAAGTGAAAAGGCTGAAAATTTTGCAGAAAAGAGGTGAATCAGCAGAATTTCTGCAGAAAAGAGGTAAAGAAGCAATAAGTTGCGCTGAAAAGAGATGAATCAGCAGAATTTCTGCTCAAAGGCGGCTATTCATTTCCCTGAGCCAAAGTCATTCTTACAAAGAAGAGGTGGAGAGACGGACAATTTTGCTGAAATGAGCAGAAGCTGCTGACAATTGTGCTGATAAGAGGTGAAATGGCTGAAAATTTTGCAGAAAAGAGGTGAATCAACAGAATTTCTGCAGAAAAGAGGCAAAGAAACAGAAACTTGCGCTGAAAAGAGATGAATCAGCAGAGTTTCTCCTCAAAAGATTTGTCTTTTTTCTGAATACAGCCATAAAAGCTGGAATTTGTGCTGAAAAGGGTTGAAAAAAAATGAAAATTTTGCTGAAAAGGGGTGAAGAAGCTGAAGAAGCTAAAGTATACTAAATCAAAGTATTTGTGCCAAAACATAGTGTTTCTGCCATATTGTGGTACTACTACATTACAACATGAATACGGATTAAAGATGAAAGAAACTGGCAACAAATTCCTCCACTACAAACCAGTCTGATACCACTTCTTTGGAGTGTTCACGTTTACTAAGGCACTACCCAAAAGGCGCCACAAGAGGGCACTCCAACACAAGAGTTGAGGTGAATGAGCAGAATTTCTGCTGAAAAGAGGCAGAAGGTTCTGTATGTAGAAAAAGAAACACTGTTGAACCATGTGTGAAATAAATAAAGAAATGAAATGAAAGAACAACCTGGTTCTGCTCAAATTCACCAATCAGAGGTACTGCCTCAGTCTGCTTCATCAGGCTGTGTACTTGTTTCTGCCATGGAGCGTTAACAAGAATCTGAGGTCCATATTAGAAAAGCCGCTAAAATCATAAAACTTTGCAGAATTGTAATAAATTAGCAATATAAATTACAAGTCTGTGATAGTGTATAAATTTGTAGTGAAAAAAAAAACGTGGACCAAGGTGGGATTGAACCCACGACCTTTGAGCTGCAGAGCCGTGTCATTACTGATTGCGCCACCTGGAAAGGGGGCGGCGGTCTGAAAGACAGATACTTGGGCAGTCAGAAAATAGATCGCGGTGAGAGGCGAAAAACGCCGTTTTTTGGAGTTACAAAACGTCGTGTAACTCAAAAACTAGGAGGGCTAGCAGCATAATTCTTGTACTGGGTGAATCAGCGGACTTTGGTGTATTTTGACTGCGATTTTCATAGCTCGTTCTACCTTCGTCGCGGAGATATGACGAGAGAAGAAACGGCTTCATTTTCGGCGTTTGAAAACTGAGAGGAGGACAGATTTCCACCCCTCAAACAAACGTAATTCATTGCTCAACGGTAAGATAATTGTAAAAACTGCTTCCACTGTGAGTGTCAGCAGTGTCTGAAGATATATTGGCACAAGCCTCATGTCCTAACTTTGCTTTGTTAAAGAGATATGGCAATTTGAAAATGCCTCCCGTTACAGAATTTCAGCTCTGAATTTCAAAACCTCCCCATAGACTTTGAATGGGGACTTGTCAGATCTTGTGTCACTCCGAGGCAAATTGCAAAAAAACGGTAAACCTCACAATAAAGATAGTGACATTGTCTGAAAGCCAGCAAAAATACCTACGTTTTGATGTATAATTTGTGGGGGTTGAGTGGAAATTGAGTGAGTAGCAAGAAGTTGTTTAGACATGAAGAGAAAATTCAGAACGGACCAGCACTCACTCTGACTTAATTGCATAGCAACCATAGCAACGCATGTATTTTCTGAAAAATCACAATTTTGCAACTGAAAACTTAAAGAGAGATAAGATTAAAACGGTAGAAGATCTGAAAAAGCTGAATCAGACAGCAATAGCCCAATAATCTGAGAACATTTTAAAGTTTGAATGGAGTTTCTAGGTGAAAGCATGAGGACGTAGTTAAGTTTCAAAAACAAGCAAGTTTTAGCAGAATTGTGGAAGTTTCCCATTCATTTCAATGGGACAAATTAAAGGAAAAAAGTGTAATATTTTAAAAAGTATAACATTAATAAACACCAAAAGTCATAGCTGGAATTAGCAGAAAGAGCAGAACAGTTTAGAGTTTGAACTGAGAAAATCGGCTGAAAACTGGAAGAGTAGTTAAGTGCCGAAAAACGTACGGAAGCAACAGGAATAATAAAGAATAAAGAGAAACAGGAAAACAATTGTGTGGAAGCCCTTTAGGGCATCCACACAATAAAGTATAAAGATAAAGAATAAAGAGAAACAGGAACTCAATAGTGTGGAAGCCCTTTGAGGGCATCCACACAATAAAGAGAAACAGGAACTCAATAGTGTGGAAGCCCTTTGAGGGCATCCACACAATAAATCCGACGAATAGTAATATGTGTGCCTCTTGTCATAGGCACACATAATAAATCCGAGGAATAGTAATATGTGTGCCTCTTGGCATAGGCACACATAATAATAAATCCGAGGAATAGTAATATGTGTGCCTCTTGGCATAGGCACACATAATAATAAATCCGACGAATAGTAATATGTGTGCCTCTTGGCATAGGCACACATAACTAGAAAGCGAAAATTTCAGAAGAAATTTTATGTGTGCCTATGCCGCTGCTAATCACTGTAGTTGCCATTCATACGGCTACAGAGAGCAAAACTCAGAAGAGCAGCCATTCTCCACCATGAACTATGGTAAAAACAAACACCGCTCACGCTTCACAGATGACAGCTTACAGTTTTGTGTAAAGATGAAGTTACTTCGTACAGCGCCGATTTGCAGACGCTGTGCACACAGGTTCATGAGCAGAAGTCCCATTGTACCACGGCAGATCCGACAATGTTTGCATGAACACGCTTTGAAGCATTACATTATGGACCACTTTTCACACATGCATTCACTTTTTGTTTTTTGCTATTTTTACACAGTGTTCTGAATGATGAACAATGGTCTACAGCCAATCTTGTGTATTATTATACAAACTTTGGTTGTAAGATTCAGATAAGTATTTAATAAAAGCTAAATATTTTATATGAGAGTAAGAAAGGAAAGTATATCTTTATGTCCAGCGTTCTCTGTTAATGCTTTGCTAGATCCGCCCCTGCACAGTTACCAGCTGTCAGCTACACAAAAAAAGGAGCTTGGTGTTTACAGGGAGTGCAGAATTATTAGGCAAATGAGTATTTTGTCCACATCATCCTCTTCATGCATGTTGTCTTACTCCAAGCTGTATAGGCTCGAAAGCCTACTACCAATTAAGCATATTAGGTGATGTGCATCTCTGTAATGAGAAGGGGTGTGGTCTAATGACATCAACACCCTATATCAGGTGTGCATAATTATTAGGCAACCTCCTTTCCTTTGGCAAAATGGGTCAAAAGAAGGACTTGACAGGCTCAGAAAAGTCAAAAATAGTGAGATATCTTGCAGAGGGATGCAGCAGTCTTAAAATTGCAAAGCTTCTGAAGCGTGATCATCGAACAATCAAGCGTTTCATTCAAAATAGTCAACAGGGTCGCAAGAAGCGTGTGGAAAAACCGAGGCGCAAAATAACTGCCCATGAACTGAGAAAAGTCAAGCGTGCAGCTGCCAAGATGCCACTTGCCACCAGTTTGGCCATATTTCAGAGCTGCAACATCACTGGAGTGCCCAAAAGCACAAGGTGTGCAATACTCAGAGACACGGCCAAGGTAAGAAAGGCTGAAAGACGACCACCACTGAACAAGACACACAAGCTGAAACGTCAAGACTGGGCCAAGAAATATCTCAAGACTGATTTTTCTAAGGTTTTATGGACTGATGAAATGAGAGTGAGTCTTGATGGGCCAGATGGATGGGCCCGTGGCTGGATTGGTAAAGGGCAGAGAGCTCCAGTCCGACTCAGACGCCAGCAAGGTGGAGGTGGAGTACTGGTTTGGGCTGGTATCATCAAAGATGAGCTTGTGGGGCCTTTTCGGGTTGAGGATAGAGTCAAGCTCAACTCCCAGTCCTACTGCCAGTTTCTGGAAGACACCTTCTTCAAGCAGTGGTACAGGAAGAAGTCTGCATCCTTCAAGAAAAACATGATTTTCATGCAGGACAATGCTCCATCACACGCGTCCAAGTACTCCACAGCGTGGCTGGCAAGAAAGGGTATAAAAGAAGAAAAACTAATGACATGGCCTCCTTGTTCACCTGATCTGAACCCCATTGAGAACCTGTGGTCCATCATCAAATGTGAGATTTACAAGGAGGGAAAACAGTACACCTCTCTGAACAGTGTCTGGGAGGCTGTGGTTGCTGCTGCACGCAATGTTGATGGTGAACAGATCAAAACACTGACAGAATCCATGGCTTTTGAGTGTCCTTGCAAAGAAAGGTGGCTTTATTGGTCGCTGATTTGTTTTTGAATGTCAGAAATGTATATTTGTGAATGTGGAGATGTTATATTGGTTTCACTGGTAAAAATAAATAATTGAAATGGGTATATATTTGTTTTTTGTTAAGTTGCCTAATAATTATGCACAATAATTATGCAACTTTAGACCCCGTTTCTCGGGAGAGATATAAACAGATAGTTAAAAAATATATCGGACGTGATCCGTATTCTTTGAAAATGTCCGAATACACCACAGAAGTAAAGGATTTGCCTACTATCGAGGCTGTGGATATCACCAACTACTTGGTCCTCCAGACTTCTTACTACACTAGGCAGCAAATGAAAGCTTTCAAGAGTCTGGAGGCGTACAATTTTTTTGTCAGCGGGTGGGTCCACAACCTTGGAACAAAACGTCTCCGTGATGGATACAGTTTGGTGTTTGCAAGGGTGAGTGTTTGTTCTTATATTGCTTTATCTTAAACACGCTAACAGTTAGCGGTAGCGGCTTTAACGTCAACAAACATGCCACATCCTTAGGACTTCGTTAGAGTGACAGTTGTTTGTTTCAAGGTAAACCATTCCCAGAGGTCTAACGAGACACCTCTGAAGACTTGGGTAATTGCAAAGGAGGATGGAGAAGTGATTGCAGCTCATTCACTCTTCGTCATCCAAAGCACTTGGGCAGCCTATAGTCCCAATCAAGTCAATATTAGACTACTAACTTAAAAGCACTAAGTAAACGAGAATTTAACGACAACCTAATGCTAATAAGTTCGTTTGCAAACATAACATTACCTCTGACGAAGTGGTCGCTGCAGACACGGGCATTGGCAGACTCTGCTCCTCCCGACTGTAAACGTAAATTTAAAATCCATTTTTTCCTACGTTTTTCGGTTAGAATTTTCCATTTTTCTCCTCTTCGTTGGGCTATTTTTGGTACCCTAAAATACCGTTTATCGGTTTCTCTGGTCGACCTACTGGAGCATCCGTAAACACAACGGGACATAGGCATTTTGCGTACTGTCTGTCTGTGATTTTGCGCTTATCTTTTTCACTTCCGACCGCCAGTCAAATTTCGCGCTTTACGTCGACGTCACGTCTACGTCAAATGAAACCTAGCTATTGAGTGTAAGCTGCTTTCTTCATTGCAAGTGTTTATTGCAATAAGGTTTAATTCATGCGTCATATCACTGAGTTCTAAGTTCAAATTATCTCTTCTGACCCTTTCCAAAAATAATTTCACATATAACAATTTGAGTATGTGTTGTCTATTCATTCTATTCATAGAGTTCTGTTTCTCTCTGTGAGCTGTCTTGACACACCACAGGCACACATATATATTTATATACATATTTCCTGTTTCTGCAGACTAATCGAACTCTTTTGTTTCTCTTTGTATTCATAGTCTATAAACCCTCTTTAATTCTGCTAAATCTTGATCTAAAACCAACACCTTTATGTCACGCTCACACTCCTGAACAGAGCCCTTTCAGACATCAGGTATCATCACACACACTCAAACTTCCACTTGTTCACTCACTCTACTATGAACCTTTGTAATGTTATTATTACTTATGTTTTATTATTTTTGTACAAATCACAAATCACTCAAAACCTACTACTCACAGCATTTACACAGTTAGAATCACTCAAAATATGCTTTCATACGAGTATTTCAGACATGCTTTTCAAGATATATAGAGGTCACTCACTGTACATCCACAGTAATGAATTCAAACTCTATTTATACAATTGTAGTGAGCAAAACCAGCATCTCCATGCGCGTCACCGCTCCTCATTAGCTTGGTAGTGTCCACATATTTATTTAATTCAGCTTCTCAATCTTGTAGCTTTAGCTGTTGTATACGGGTTTGGCTCATTAGTTGTCAGTATAGGTCTGCTCTTCATCTTAACAATGTCTCATCTAAGATGACAGGTTTACAAGCAGGTCAAGTGTCTCTATGCACCTGATTAGTGTAGTTATTTCCTTATTTTCTTCATCTCGTATATCATTGTACTGAGTTTGAGCACACCTTAAGCTTGAATCAGACTACTTTTAACAATCTTCCACCTCACATCATAACTGACTGAGGTGCCTCTTCTTATTAATAGTATGTCATTATTAATGTTATCATTGTATTGTTTCTCCTTTTTTATAACAGCAATAGTATATTACAATACACTACTTCACTACTTTACTACTAATATACAATAGTATATTAGTTTATATTTTATTATGTATCCATCACGGGTCTGTGTGAATCTGCAGCTTCACACCTTCCCAAGCTGGAGACATTTTCCTTGGCTGAACAATGACACAGCCTTAATATACCTTATGCATCTCTCTTTCTTATTTGATATATTTTCATGTGAATTATCTGGTTTCATGCATTCTATTCATTCTAGGCACGGTCGTCATGCCAACTATGTTTCATTGTTAATACCAGTTTACAGGTTGTAAACCTTCCTATTATCTCCTATTATCATGCTCATCGCAGATAAGCTCTACTTTAATTTAACCTTAATTTAACCTTTTGTTCATTCCACTTCATTCCACTTTCCATGCTCTTGTGTACTCTTTGTTTTCTTTTTAGCTTCCTTTTCAGTATTTATTTCTGCTTGGAGGGTTTCTTATAATTTAGTCAATGCATTTTCCCTCCCACGTGGGACATTTAGGTTTTCTTTGGATTTCTCCATCTACATGCACTAATTTGTCCAGCTCCTGGACATTTCTTTTCTAACCACTGCTCATCAGCAGTGAGTTACCAATTTTAATCCTCTTAATCTTAACACTTTACACCTACACAACTGTGGCACCTTCTCTGGCACGAGAATCAAGAGAGGTAGTTGACACGGCCTTCTACTTTCAAGCTATTCTTGAAAGCGGTGTCACCTTTACGTGATGAAACACGACCTGTTTCTCTCTTTTCACCAGTACTTGGGTGGCCAACAGCAAACAAAATAGTGGAATAGTTCAGCCTCCTTATTGTGCTGTAAAATCAACTTATTCCACCAACAAAAATAAAACAACGACAATACCTTTTCAACGCGTACTACGTTTTATGGACGAGGTTTATCTAAAAATGCTTCCAGCCCTTTTTCAGGCGAGCGTTTACTTCTAGAAACCCTTCTAAAAATGCTTCCAGCCCTTTTTCAGGCGAGCGTTTACTTTTAGAAATCCACCTAAAAATGCTTCCAGCCCTTTTTCCGGCGAGCGTTTACTTCTAGAAACCCTTCTAAAAATGCTTCCAGCCCTTTTTCAGGCAAGCGTTTACTTTTAGGAATGCTACCAGCCCCTCTGGGCGAGCCTAAACGTTTACGCGAGGTGTCTGAGTGTTAATATTCACCTGGTTGCTGCCGGTCTCTCAGGTCTACCTCATCGACCCCCACCGCCGTGGACCACTTATAAGAACGCTGGCCAGAACCCGAATTCACGTCTCTGGACTTTATCCTCTACCTAGAGAGGAGCTGTCGACAGACTTCAGCGTGGGCTTCTCACGACGTCAGGGCTCGATGAGGCATTCCTGTGGGGTCACACAAAAGTGCTGTGTCCCATCCGGCTCGAAGGACCAAGAAATGTCAGGAGTTTTCCTGTATTGCAACCCAGGTTGGAATAAAAAGGCTCAGACAGGTTTATGTGTACACGGTCGAGACTCAGGGAGACTTGCACCCAGTGCAATAGTTGTCAGCCTTTTATTCATAGCATTCTCAGAGACGTACAGGAAGAGATAAAATAGAACTGTGCTGCAGGCTTCCTGTTGAGTCTGCACAGAGTGTAACTTCCCCATTTAAGCTGAATACTGAAAGAGCAAACACATTTAGATAATGAAATGTACTTTTAAGCATAACATAATAAAAATCCTAAAATCCTAAGAAATCCCTTAACAATAACACACGAAACCGAAAGCAACAATCCTCTCATGCGCTCCGCAGCAGCTGCCTCATTTACGTGAACACACAATTTAAAAATAGAAGTCAACAGGCAGTGCACTGCTGATGCAGAGACTCCCTCCACACAAGGATTTCTTATTTCATATTACAAAGACGTCTTTTAAATCATGTTTTTTATCTGTTGTTTTCAATGTCTCTGTAATGCACTTTGAATCACCTTGTTGTTGAGTTGTGCTATATAAATAAACTTGCCTTGCCTTTTAATTACAACTGCACAGATTTTAGGCCTTTTAAAACTTCCTACCGAATTTCGACAAATTTAATAATAACCGCCCAGCGGAAAACTCCCTGAGTTTTTTGCGACCAATTTACCGTTTATCGGTCCCGGACCGCGGCCTCATTTCTAGTGCCCTAACACAATTTAAAAGCGTCAACCAACTCAACCCCTGCCGAAAAGCCCTATTTTGGCCTTCCTCAGCCAAGGCTTTCCCGAAATTTTAAGTCTTAACACTAGGTTTACTATCCTGCGCAAATTTGCGTAACTTCCCTAAACCCAATACCCCCTAGAATTACTGGCTTTTTTATTTTCTGGTGCAAGTCCCGAGGTGTTAAGCACCCCTGCTGAGATTTTCACAGGTCGTCAGCTTGTTTCTCCTACAGCTTTTGTTGTGCAAACCACCCATTGTCCTTGAGGCCTGGCACATTTGCATTTGCTCACTCGGAGTTGCTCAGATCCAAGGCAGGCCAAACCTCTGTGTTACAACTTTCAGAAATGCCTGATAGAAATGCTTCAACTTACTCATGAGATTTTGACCACATTTTTTGCGGAAGTCACAACTATACTGAATGCACGACCGTTGTTGCCAGCTGCAAGAAATGCTACCAAGGTTCGTTTCAAAGTTTGAAAGACTTTGAAATAAAACAGACTTGTGTACCCATATATTGTGAATGTCTGTTTTTTGTATGTAGGTTGTAACACAGAGGTTTGGCCTGCCTTGGATCTAAGTAAACAAATGCCAATGTTGCACAAACACACACACACACACACACACACACACACACACACACACACACACACACAGCAAATCTGCATTTATTTGTCCCACAAGTGGAAAATCTGCATTGTCATTGCAAAAAAGTGGACAAAGCACAGTATAGAAAGTGCACTATACAAACAATCTGGAAACATAAATATGGACACGTGTATTCAAAAATATTGGTGTATGTATACACACACATACACACACACACACACACACACACACACACACACACATATCTATCTATCTACGTGTGTGTGTGTGTGTGTGTGTGTGTATGTATATATATATATACATAAACACACATACACATATATATATGTATATATCTATATATATATATATATATATATATCTATATATATATATATATATATATATATATATACACATATATATATATATATGATATAGATGTGTCTGTGTGTATAACTAGACTTTATGCTTTAAGTTCATGAACTTATGGCATTCATTTCAATCCTGTTTGTAAGAGCAATCATGTGTTACCAATTTTAATCCTGTTGGTGCCATTGTGGATTGCTGGTCAGAAAGTTTTCTGGTGCTACTAATCAAAGAGACAATGCCCCGAGATAGATTCATTTCAATTATGCAACACCATCGATTTGATGACAGGGACACGCGGGCAGAACGGGTGAAAACAGACAAATTTGCAGCGATCTCCGACATCTGGACACGCTTCAACGAGAACTGTGCTAAGAGTTTCACTCCAGGGGAACACATGACCATAGATGAACAGCTGTTCCCTACCAAGGTTCGTTGTCCATTCACCCAGTATATTGCAACCAAGCCAGACAAATTTGGGATCAAGTTCTGGATGGCCACGGATTTGGACACCAAATATGTCTGCAGTGCATCTCCTTACTTGGGAAAGGACCCCAGTCGTCAGAAGGGAGAGAGGCTGGCAGAGAACGTGGTCATGAAACTGATGGAGCCGTTTTTGGATGATGGAAGAAATGTCACAACGGACAATTTCTTTACTTCACTGTCACTGTCGCACAGACTGCTGCAGCGCAAAACAACATTACTGGGCACGGTGAATAAAGTCCGGCGTGAACTTCCTCAACTTGCAAAAGATACTGCAAAGCGAGAGGTATTCTCCACTTCAGTGCTTAGAAGTGGCAGTGTGTCCTTGACAATTTATGCACCTAAAAAAAACAAGACTGTGTGTGTTCTAAGTTCCATGCACCAAGACGTGACGATCGGTGACGGCAGAAAGAGGAAACCCAACACGATCACAGACTACAACCACATGAAGGTATGTGAATGTGTGTACAATTTTACACCAGTGCTACAATGTTTTCTGATGTGTGCTATACAGGCCTATAGAAAAAAACATATACTCATGACTCTCTCGCTCTGCTTTTACAGTGTGGTGTAGACGTGTTGGACCAAATGGCACGGATGTATTCTGTAAGATCAGCAACACGCAGGTGGCCAGTAGCGGTTTTCTACAATATGCTGGACCTGGCGGCAGTGAATGCCTACATTTTGTACAAGGCATGTACAGGGTGGACAGGCAAAAGAAGATTGTTTCTGCGTCTTCTAGCTCAGCAACTTCGTTGCCGATTCATGCAGCACAAGGAAATCTTAGCACAGAGGCAGGCTGCTGCAGCTGCTGTGCCAGGGACTGTAAAGACAACGCAGTGCCAGGTGCAAGAGAGCTGCAACAGGAATCGCAGCAGATTTACCTGTGCAACATGTAAGAAATTCACCTGTGCCAAATGCAGGGATGATGGACACTGGATCTGCAAACGCTGTAAAGTTTGAAACACTTTGAAATAAAACAGACTTGTGTACCCATATATAGTGAATGTCTGTCTTTTGTATCTAGGTTGTAACACAGAGGTTTGGCCTGCCTTGGATCTGAGTAAACAAATGCCAATGTTGCGCACACACACACACACACACACACACACACACAGCAAATCTGCATTTATTTGTCCCACAAGTGGAAAATCTGCATTGTCATTGCAAAAAAGTGGACAGAGCACGGTATAGAAAGTGCACTATACAAACATTTTATATATATATACATATTATATATATATAAATATATATATATATATATATATACACACATATATACATAGTTATACACACAGACACATGTATATCATATATACACACACACACATATATATATACATATTATATATATATATATATATATACATATATATATATATATATATATATATATATACATATATATATATATATATATATATATATATACATATATATATATATATATATATATATGTGTGTGTGTGTGTGTATATATGATATAGATGTGTCTGTGTGTATAACTAGACTTTATGCATATTATATAAGGTGTGGCTATATAAATATATAAATATATGTACAACTCTGTGTATATATGTTTATGGACAGGCATGCAGGCAGGTAAGGAAGGAAAGCAGCCTTGCAGGGAAGGAAAACTTGAATCTCTCATGGTTAGGGGTTGGGGGAGGGTGTGTTTGCACAACAAAAGCAGGAGAACAATGGAGCTGACGACCTGTGAAATCTCAGCGGGATGCCAAGAGGTGTTAAGGTCGGGGGGAATTTACGCAAATCTGCGCAGGCCAGTAAATCTAGTAGTAGGGACTTGCACCAGGGAAAAAAGGCTCAGTAATTCTAGTGTTAAGGTTACACGCCCGAAACCCGGTTTCTACTGACCAAAAACTGCACAATGCCGTCCCGGACGACAACCTGGTAAAATACCAGGGGCTATTTTAAACCAATGGTCCCAAGTCATTGGCAGTGGCCACCTGGGATACCCTCACGCCGGAGGACCTTTCCCACGTCTGGGAAAGGGAGGGGTTCCCACCCCTGAACTTGGTGCAGTCCTAGGAGCCCAGCTCCCGTCCTAAAATAATTTAATTAATTTGAAAACACCACCTAAAATCACACAAGCAATTCTATGATGTCCAAGCCCGCTTTATATTCAATTGAGACTTAACTGTCACCAACTCTCACCAATTATCTAAGATAAGATAAGATGGCCTTTATTAGTCCCACAGGTGGGAAATTTGTTTTGTTACAGCAAAAGTGCAAAGTTATGTAGCAGAAATTAGAAAACACTGGAATGCAATAAAATAAAATAAAATAAAATAAATAAAATAAAATAAAATGTACAATAGAATAAAATAGAATAGAATAATATATACAATAGAATAAAATAGAAATACAAATACTATATACAACTGAGTAGGAAAATATCCTTCTAATTCACTCTGCAGTCCAACTGCTTTAAATACACTTATTCTCTTTACTCTTTACTTATTTTCTCTTATTCTCTTTACCCAGTACTATCATTTTCAACATTTCATTGTCATTACTTCAATTTTAACTTTTCACCAAAATCAAAAGAAGACATATACCAGTAATTTCAGTGAGTAGACTTTTAATTTTGTAATGTCCAATCTGGCACATTTTGAAATTCAACAGGTGGTGCCTACCTTTTGTTGTATGCGGCTTGTCACTCACTTTGACCACTGACCAATGCCTGAGCGCCTGACGCCTCGGACCTTTCTCCGTCCTGTCTCACTTTCCCCTCGGACGAGCCCCCAAAATGTTAAGGTTCAAAAATATAGGGAAGTAAATACAGGCGGAATGCAAGTAACCACACTGGTCCAAAAGGTAAAGACGATGATTTTTAATGAAAAGACACGCGTGGGAGAATGAGCTGACTCCTTAAGCAGAGAGCCCCACAATCTCATCCTCCTAACATCAAACTACAGTTTTATATGCATCAGAGTATATTTTGTGACGCCCCCTCGTTGCGTCATCACATACATCAGCTTCAAAACCACAAATGTTCTATTTGACAACTTGAGACACAATTAAAAGAACATCGCGTCCTCGCCTCCATGCAGATGTTTTCCCCCCACACCGCTGTCGCTTATCACTGGAACCAGCAGATCGGTTTCCTGAAACAGCTTGGTCGCGTCCGCCGGCACTCTTACAGTTTAGCAGAATTAAATCTGAACTCTTTACCACAAAATGGGCCTACTACTATGTGTATGTATGTGGTTATGTCATCACTGCAGGTGCACTTTGTCTCACCTCTCACCTTCTCCCCAGACAAAGGCCAGCAGATACACAACTGAAACTGATGTGTAATATATATTGAATAAATGTCTTACTTAAATGGTACTACTTAAAACTTAATCAAAGAATGTAAACAAATAAAAGATCATAAAAATAACCTGATATACATGTCTTGTAAGCGTGTGTTGCGATCCTTCCACAGCTCCAGTCAAACTCACAGTAGATTGGCTGATCATAACGCCAACCAAAAGTTTTGACCCTCACTTGACCAAGGAGCGACAGCTCTTTAATAAGCACAAAATGCAATTATGTATAAATGATTATAATCGGTTTCATAACAGAAGTTCCAACAGTTCAAAAGTTGCCAATATGTTCGCTCCCCCTAATATAGTCTGAAAGCAACCCCAAGCAAACAATTTAAACTTTCCCCTATAAATGATCCTCTAACTAAGTGTGTGTGTGTGTGTGTGTGTGTGTATGTCTATGTGCTAACCACAATCGCACCCCATTTCACCTGCCGACTAGCTCCTCAGAATAACTTTCACTCAGACTCTGGTTTGGTTTCACTTCCTGCAAAGCATGTAACTTCAAAAACATGTAACTTCCTGTCTTATTTTGGCACAGAGTACTCTTTCACACTGCAGTCTGCATATAAACATTTAAGATTATAAATCCAACTCAACAGTTAAAGTGGTTATAACTGCACCTGTAATAAAGCTTAATTGGGTGCCAATGTGTTCAAACATCTAAATGCAATATCACTATTAATAAATGCGTCAATGCAAATGCTTGTTATATGATTATGATGCAATAGCCATAACAAAATAATAAAAATAGAATTAATAAAATGAAATAATAAAAATGGCAGAAAATAACACCTCAATTCCTCACAATGCAGACTTCTTCCTGTACCACTGCTTGAAGAGGTGTCTTCCAGAAACTGGCAGTAGGACTGGGAGTGAGCTTGACTCCATCCTCAACCCGAAAGGCCCCACAAGCTCATCTTTGATGATACCAGCCAAACCAGTACTCCACCTTCACCTTGCTGGCGTCTGAGTCGGACTGGAGCTCTCTGCCCTTACCAATCCAGCCACGGGCCCATCCATCTGGCCCATCAAGACTCACTCTCATTTCATCAGTCCATAAAACCTTAGAAAAATCAGTCTTGAGATATTTCTTGGCCCAGTCTTGACGTTTCAGCTTGTGTGTCTTGTTCAGTGGTGGTCGTCTTCAGCCTTTCTTACCTTGGCCATGTCTCTGAGTATTGCACACCTTGTGCTTTTGGGCACTCCAGTGATGTTGCAGCTCTGAAATATGGCCAAACTGGTGGCAAGTGGCATCTTGGCAGCTGCACGCTTGACTTTTCTCAGTTCATGGGCAGTTATTTGCGCCTCGGTTTTTCCACACGCTTCTTGCGACCCTGTTGACTATTTTGAATGAAACGCTTGATTGTTCGATGATCACGCTTCAGAAGCTTTGCAATTTTAAGACTGCTGCATCCCTCTGCAAGATATCTCACTATTTTTGACTTTTCTGAGCCTGTCAAGTCCTTCTTTTGACCCATTTTGCCAAAGGAAAGGAAGTTGCCTAATAATTATGCACACCTGATATAGGGTGTTGATGTCATTAGACCACACCCCTTCTCATTACAGAGATGCACATCACCTAATATGCTTAATTGGTAGTAGGCTTTCGAGCCTATACAGCTTGGAGTAAGACAAC
>NW_020328414.1:0-19970 GCF_001858045.2 Oreochromis niloticus
AAAACACAGAGCAGGGGCTGTTGTTTGAAATTTTGTAGGGGGCTGTGGAGCCATTTTGCGCTGTTCAAGGAAATGAACATATAAAAAGAAATCCCTCATCACATTAGAGGTGTGCGCCAAATTTCAAGACTTTTAACTTTTCAAGCCCCTCAAACCACTTCATCTTTCATGGTGAATGCGGCACCAGGGTGCGCCGTTCAGTTTATAGTCACAATTTTCTCACTGAAGCATCAAGAGGGACTGATGGTGATATTTCACGCTTTTGAGGTGGCCACGATGAACCTGTGAAAATCAGTACAACAAAATGAAAGACATGACATTTCCTGGTGCCACTAGGTGGCGCTCTACGTATTCCTGACAATGGGCAATCAATCTGTTCAGGGGGTCTGACATCATCCGCTGTAAAATCTGGTACTGTCAGATTGGATTCATTGAGTTACACTAATTTGTTTCTTCATGGCGAGACTCAATGTTCGCCATGCTGCTGGGTCACACCCTTCAGCGAAACTCACAGTTTTCTCTGTAACCAAGACCAACTCCTTAAGGCTTTCCTGGAGAAATTTGAGGCTGCAGATGTCACCATTACAATACTGTACCCAAAGTGTAAACATGACATTTCCTGTTCCCACTAGGTGGCGCTGTCCTGATGTCAAATATGGCAGTTGAAATATGTTCAGGGGTGGAGCTTATCATATGTGTCCACTTTGGTCAAGGTCGGACAATGTATGACAGAACGAGAGGCAATAAGATTTTCATGGCGAGTCATCGAAATTCGCCGTGGCGCCACGGCCTCACGTAACCCGAAAACTCAAAAGCTCCGCAATTTAACATGGCCCAGGTGTGTAGTTGACACTGACCAAATATGAAGCTTGTACGATGAAATTCCAATGAGGAGTTGCAAAAGTTCGAGGCATGGAAATGGCAAAATTAGAGCCAAAATGTCACCTTCACTTCCAAATGGACTTCCTGTTGGGTTTGGCGTCATGGTCCATGACTTTTTTGTTCGTCTTGGCATGATACACATGTGTGCCAAATTTCATACATGTAGCTAAACGATGTGTTCGTAGGGCTGCATTTAACAAGGCAGGGTGGCGCTACAGCCATTTCCCAGTGCTCATAGTAAACCATTAAAATACAAATTTTCAGCCAGACCTGGATGTGTGCAAAATTCCAAGAGTTTTCGAGCATGTTTAAAGCCCTCAAAAGGCCCTTCTTTGCCTGAATAAATAATAATAATAATAATAATAATAAGAAAACAGAGCAGATACAATAGGGCCTTCGCACTTCGTGCTCGGGCCTAATTAAAGCTGCAAGCAGCGATATGAGGGCCCTCGCACCCCGGCGCGTCGAGCCAAGCCCAACACCTAAAACCAGCGCTTCCGATCTGATGTCACATTGATGGAATTCATGCATTTAACCACCAGCTAAAATTTCATCTCATTCAACCATTATTATAGTCGTCCCACTAGGTGGCGCTCTAACCATTACTGACAAATGGCATAACAAACATTTCCGAGCTCGAGTCTCATCACGCCTGCGACTTTGGGAGAGATTGGACATTGTGTTTTTGAGCGACAGCAGGTTACTGCTTTTTGGCGAGTGATTGAAACTCCACGTGCCGCCATGACCACCCCGTTTCCTGAACGTAAAAAGCTTCGCAATTTAACATCACAAAGGTCTTTAGATTCCACACACAGGAGATCGCGTAAATCTAATGAAATCCCTTGGAGGAGTTCGTCAAAGTATGAGGCTGAAAAGAGGGAAAATGTCGCAAATTCACATTAATTTTAAATGGCTGACTTCCTGTTGGATTTGGGATATTGCTCCAAGAGACTTTTTGTACATCTTGATATCTCCATAAGCTTGCCAGGTTTCAACTCATACATAAAACACAGAGCAGGGGCTGTTTTTGAAATTTTGTAGGGGCGCTGTGGAGCCATTTTGCGCTGTTCAAGGAAAATGAACATATAAAAGAAATCCCTCATCACATTAGAGTGTGCGCCAAATTTCAAGACTTTTAAACTTTTCAAGCCCTCAAAAGCCACTTATCTTCATGGTGAACTGCGTGCCACCAGGGTGCGCCGTTCATTTATAGTCACAATTTTCTCACTGAAGCATCAAGAGGGACTGATGGTGATATTCACCGCTTTGAGGTGGCCACGATGAACCTGTGAAAATCAGTACAACAAAATGAAAGACATGACATTTCCTGGTGCCATAGGTGGCGCTCTACGTATTCCTGACAATGGGCATATCAATCTGTTCAGGCGGGTCTGACATCATCCCTGTAAAATCTGGTACTGATCAGATTGGATTTCATTGAGTTACACTAATTGTTTCTTCATGGCGAGACCTCAATGTTCGCCATGCTGCTGGGTCACACCTTCAGCGAAAACTCACAGTTTTCTCTGTAACCCAAGACCAACTCCTTAAGGCTTTCCTGGAGAAATTTGAGGCTGCAGATGTCACCCATTACAATACTGTACCCAAAGTGTAAAACATGACATTTCCTGTTC
This sequence comes from Oreochromis niloticus, assembly GCF_001858045.2. Taxonomy (NCBI): domain Eukaryota; kingdom Metazoa; phylum Chordata; class Actinopteri; order Cichliformes; family Cichlidae; genus Oreochromis; species Oreochromis niloticus. The sequence continues at coordinate 2,517 of NW_020328414.1, forward strand.
CCACTAGGTGGCGCTGTCCTGATGTCAAATATGGCAGTTGAAATATGTTCAGGGTGGAGCTTATCATATGTTCCACTTTGGTCAAGGTCGGACAATGTATGACAGAACGAGAGCAATAAGATTTTCATGGCGAGTCATCGAAATTCGCCGTGGCGCCACGGCCTCACCGTACCCGAAAACTCAAAAGCTCCGCAATTTAACATGGCCAGGTGTGTAGTTGACACTGACCAAATATGAAGCTTGTACGATGAAATTCCAATGAGGAGTTCGCAAAAGTTCGAGGCATGGAAATGGCAAAATTAGAGCCAAAATGTCACCTTCACTTCCAAATGGCGGACTTCCTGTTGGGTTTAGGAATGGCCAATAGACTTTTTGTCGTCTCCGAAGTTAGATATGTGTCCGAGTTTATACATGTAGGTCATACATCTCGGGGCTCGCGTTTCCATTTTTCTAGGTGGCTATGAGCCATTTCCAGTGAATGTACCATAAAATACAAATTTTCACCAGACCTGGCAGTTGCAAAATTTCATGAGTTTTGAGCATGTTAGCCTCAAAAGGCCATTCATTGCCTGAAATAATAATAATAAATAAATTAAAGCTGCAAGCAGCGATATGGGGCCTGACCCCGGCGCGTCGAGCCAAGCCAAACCTAAAACCAGCGCTTCCGATCTGATGTCACATTGATGGAATTCATGCATTTAACCACCAGCTAAATTTCATCTCATTCAACATTATTATAGTCGTCCCACTAGGTGGCGCTCTAACATTACTGACAAATGGCATAACAAACATTTCCGAGCTCGAGTTCATCACGCCTGCGACCTTTGGAGAGATTGGACATTGTTTTTTGAGCGACAGCAGGTTACTGCTTTTGGCGAGTGATTGAAACTCCACGTGCCGCCATGACCACCCGTTTCCCTGAACGTAAAAAGCTTCGCAATTTAACATCACAAAGGTCTTTAGATTCCACACACAGGAGATCGCGTAAATCTAATGAAATCCCTTGGAGGAGTTCGTCAAAGTATGAGGCCTGAAAAGAGGGAAAATGTCGCCAAATTTACACATTAATTTTAAAATGGCTGACTTCCTGTTGGATTTGGGATATTGCTCCAAGAGACTTTTTGTACATCTTGATATCTCCATAAGCTTGCCAGGTTCAAACTCATACATAAAACACAGAGCAGGGGCTGTTGTTTGAAATTTGTAGGGGGCGCTGTGGAGCCATTTTGCGCTGTTCAAGGAAAATGAACATATAAAAGAAATCCCTCATCACATTAGAGGTGTGCGCCAAATTCAAGACTTTTTAAACTTTCAAGCCCCTCAAAAGCCACTTCATCTTTCATGGTGAACTGCGTTGCCACCAGGGTGCGCCGTTCAGTTATAGTCACAATTTTCTCACTGAAGCATCAAGAGGGACTGATGGTGATATTCACCGCTTTTGAGGTGGCCACGATGAACTGTGAAAATCAGTACAACAAAATGAAAGACATGACATTTCCTGGTGCCACTAGGTGGCGCTCTACGTATTCCTGACAATGGCATATCAATCTGTTCAGGGCGGGTCTGACATCATCCCTGTAAAATCTGGTACTGATCAGATTGGATTTCATTGAGTTACACTAATTGTTTCTTCATGGCGAGACCTCAATGTTCGCCATGCTGCTGGGGTCACACCCTTCAGCGAAAACTCACAGTTTTCTCTGTAACCCAAGACCAACTCCTTAAGGCTTTCCTGGAGAAATTTGAGGCTGCAGATGTCACCCATTACAATACTGTACCCCAAAGTGTAAAACATGACATTTCCTGTTCCCACTAGGTGGCGCTGTCCCTGATGTCAAATATGGCAGTTGAAATATGTTCAGGGTGGAGCCTTATCATATGTGTCCACTTTGGTCAAGGTCGGACAATGTATGACAGAACGAGAGGCAATAAGATTTTCATGGCGAGTCATCGAAATTCGCCGTGGCGCCACGGCCTCACAGTAACCCGAAAACTCAAAAGCTCCGCAATTTAACATGGCCCAGGTGTGTAGTTGACACTGACCAAATATGAAGCTTGTACGATGAAATTCCAATGAGGAGTTCGCAAAAGTTCGAGGCATGGAAATGGCAAAATTAGAGCCAAAATGTCACCTTCACTTCCAAATGGCGGACTTCCTGTTGGGTTTAGGACATGGCCATAATAGACTTTTTGTGCGTCTCCGAACGTTAGATATGTGTCCGAGTTTTATACATGTAGGTCATACCATCTCGGGGGCTCGCGTTTCTCATTTTTCTAGGTGGCGCTACTGAGCCAATTTCCCTGGACATGTCTACGGACATTAAAATACGTAAATTTTCACCAGACCTGACGCGTGTGCAAAATTTCATGAGTTTTGAGCATGTTTAGGCCCTCAAAAGGCCGATTCATTTGCCGAAATAATAATAATATAATAATAATAATTAAAGCTGCAAGCAGCGATATGAGGGCCCTCGCACCCCCGGCGCGTCGAGCCAAGCCCAACACCTAAAACCAGCGCTTCCGATCTGATGTCACATTGATGGAATTCATGCATTTAACCACCAGCTAAAATTTCATCTCATTCAACCATTATTATAGTCGTCCCACTAGGTGGCGCTCTAACCATTACTGACAAATGGCATAACAAACATTTCCGAGCTCGAGTCTCATCACGCCTGCGACCTTTGGGAGAGATTGGACATTGTGTTTTGAGCGACAGCAGGTTACTGCTTTTGGCGAGTGATTGAAACTCCACGTGCCGCCATGACCACCCCGTTTCCCTGAACGTAAAAAGCTTCGCAATTTAACATCACAAAGGTCTTTAGATTCCACACACAGGAGATCGCGTAAATCTAATGAAATCCCTTGGAGGAGTTCGTCAAAGTATGAGGCCTGAAAAGAGGGGAAAATGTCGCCAAATTTACACATTAATTTTAAAATGGCTGACTTCCTGTTGGATTTGGGATATTGCTCCAAGAGACTTTTTGTACATCTTGATATCTCCAATAAGCTTGCCAGGTTTCAAACTCATACATAAAACACAGAGCAGGGGCTGTTGTTTTGAAATTTGTAGGGGGCGCTGTGGAGCCATTTTGCGCTGTTCAAGGAAAATGAACATATAAAAAGAAATCCCTCATCACATTAGAGGTGTGCGCCAAATTTCAAGACTTTTTAAACTTTCAAGCCCCTCAAAAGCCACTTCATCTTTCATGGTGAACTGCGTGCCACCAGGGTGCGCCGTTCAGTTTATAGTCACAATTTCTCACTGAAGCATCAAGAGGGACTGATGGTGATATTCACCGCTTTTGAGGTGGCCACGATGAACCTGTGAAAATCAGTACAACAAAATGAAAGACATGACATTTCCTGGTGCCACTAGTGGCGCTCTACGTATTCCTGACAATGGGCATATCAATCTGTTCAGGGCGGGTCTGACATCATCCCTGTAAAATCTGGTACTGATCAGATTGGATTTCATTGAGTTACACTAATTTGTTTCTTCATGGCGAGACCTCAATGTTCGCCATGCTGCTGGGGTCACACCCTTCAGCGAAAACTCACAGTTTTCTCTGTAACCCAAGACCAACTCCTTAAGGCTTTCCTGGAGAAATTTGAGGCTGCAGATGTCACCCATTACAATACTGTACCCCAAAGTGTAAAACATGACATTTCCTGTTCCCACTAGGTGGCGCTGTCCCTGATGTCAAATATGGCAGTTGAAATATGTTCAGGGGTGGAGCCTTATCATATGTGTCCACTTTGGTCAAGGTCGGACAATGTATGACAGAACGAGAGGCAATAAGATTTTCATGGCGAGTCATCGAAATTCGCCGTGGCGCCACGGCCTCACAGTAACCCGAAAACTCAAAAGCTCCGCAATTTAACATGGCCCAGGTGTGTAGTTGACACTGACCAAATATGAAGCTTGTACGATGAAATTCCAATGAGGAGTTCGCAAAAGTTCGAGGCATGGAAATGGCAAAATTAGAGCCAAAATGTCACCTTCACTTCCAAATGGCGGACTTCCTGTTGGGTTTAGGACATGGCCATAATAGACTTTTTGTGCGTCTCCGAACGTTAGATATGTGTTCCGAGTTTTATACATGTAGGTCATACCCATCTCGGGGGCTCGCGTTTCTCATTTTTCTAGGTGGCGCTACTGAGCCAATTTCCCTGGACATGTCTACGGACATTAAAATACGTAAATTTCACCAGACCTGACGCGTGCAAATTCATGAGTTTCGAGCATGTTTAGGCCTCAAAGGCCGATTCATTGCCGAAATAATAATAATAATAATAATTAAAGCTGCAAGCACGATATGAGGCCTCGCACCCGCGCGTCGAGCCAAGCCAACACCTAAAACCAGCGCTTCGATCTGATGTCACATGATGGAATCATGCATTAACCACAGCTAAATTTCATCTCATTCAACATTATTATAGTCGTCCCACTAGGTGCGCCTAACATTACTGACAAATGCATAACAAACATTTCCGAGCTCGAGTCTCATCACGCCTGCGACCTTTGGGAGAGATTGGACATTGTGTTTTTGAGCGACAGCAGTTACTGCTTTTGGCGAGTGATTGAAACTCCACGTGCCGCCATGACCACCCCGTTTCCCTGAACGTAAAAAGCTTCGCAATTTAACATCACAAAGGTCTTTAGATTCCACACACAGGAGATCGCGTAAATCTAATGAAATCCCTTGGAGGAGTTCGTCAAAGTATGAGGCCTGAAAAGAGGGAAAATGTCGCCAAATTTACACATTAATTTTAAAATGGCTGACTTCCTGTTGGATTTGGGATATTGCTCCAAGAGACTTTTTTGTACATCTTGATATCTCCAATAAGCTTGCCAGGTTTCAAACTCATACATAAAACACAGAGCAGGGGCTGTTGTTTTGAAATTTTGTAGGGGGCGCTGTGGAGCCATTTTGCGCTGTTCAAGGAAAATGAACATATAAAAAGAAATCCCTCATCACATTAGAGGTGTGCGCCAAATTTCAAGACTTTTTAAACTTTTCAAGCCCCTCAAAAGCCACTTCATCTTTCATGGTGAACTGCGTTGCCACCAGGGTGCGCCGTTCAGTTTATAGTCACAATTTTCTCACTGAAGCATCAAGAGGGACTGATGGTGATATTCACCGCTTTTGAGGTGGCCACGATGAACCTGTGAAAATCAGTACAACAAAATGAAAGACATGACATTTCCTGGTGCCACTAGGTGGCGCTCTACGTATTCCTGACAATGGGCATATCAATCTGTTCAGGGCGGGTCTGACATCATCCCTGTAAATCTGGTACTGATCAGATTGGATTCATTGAGTTACACTAATTTGTTTCTTCATGGCGAGACCTCAATGTTCGCCATGCTGCTGGGGTCACACCCTTCAGCGAAAACTCACAGTTTTCTCTGTAACCCAAGACCAACTCCTTAAGGCTTTCCTGGAGAAATTTGAGGCTGCAGATGTCACCCATTACAATACTGTACCCCAAAGTGTAAAACATGACATTTCCTGTTCCCACTAGGTGGCGCTGTCCCTGATGTCAAATATGGCAGTTGAAATATGTTCAGGGGTGGAGCCTTATCATATGTGTCCACTTTGGTCAAGGTCGGACAATGTATGACAGAACGAGAGGCAATAAGATTTTCATGGCGAGTCATCGAAATTCGCCGTGGCGCCACGGCCTCACCGTATCCCGAAAACTCAAAAGCTCCGCAATTTAACATGGCCCAGGTGTGTAGTTGACACTGACCAAATATGAAGCTTGTACGATGAAATTCCAATGAGGAGTTCGCAAAAGTTCGAGGCATGGAAATGGCAAAATTAGAGCCAAAATGTCACCTTCACTTCCAAATGGCGGACTTCCTGTTGGGTTTGCGTCAATGGCCCATGACTTTTTTGTTCGTCTTGGCATGATACACATGTGTGCCAAATTTCATACATGTAGCTAAACGATGTGTTCGTAGGGCTGCATTTAACAAGCATAGGTGGCGCTACAGAGCCATTTCCCAGTGCTCATATGTAAACCATTAAAATACAAATTTTTCACCAGACCTGGCATGTGTGCAAAATTCATGAGTTTTCGAGCATGTTAAGCCCTCAAAAAGGCCTTCTTTTGCCTGAATAATAATAATAATAATAATAATTAAAGCTGCAAGCAGCGATATGAGGGCCCTCGCACCCCCGGCGCGTCGAGCCAAGCCCAACACCTAAAACCAGCGCTTCCGATCTGATGTCACATTGATGGAATTCATGCATTTAACCACCAGCTAAAATTTCATCTCATTCAACCATTATTATAGTCGTCCCACTAGGTGGCGCTCTAACCATTACTGACAAATGGCATAACAAACATTTCCGAGCTCGAGTCTCATCACGCCTGCGACCTTTGGGAGAGATTGGACATTGTGTTTTGAGCGACAGCAGGTTACTGCTTTTGGCGAGTGATTGAAACTCCACGTGCCGCCATGACCACCCCGTTTCCCTGAACGTAAAAAGCTTCGCAATTTAACATCACAAAGGTCTTTAGATTCCACACACAGGAGATCGCGTAAATCTAATGAAATCCCTTGGAGGAGTTCGTCAAAGTATGAGGCCTGAAAAGAGGGGAAAATGTCGCCAAATTTACACATTAATTTTAAAATGGCTGACTTCCTGTTGGATTTGGGATATTGCTCCAAGAGACTTTTTTGTACATCTTGATATCTCCAATAAGCTTGCCAGGTTTCAAACTCATACATAAAACACAGAGCAGGGGCTGTTGTTTTGAAATTTTGTAGGGGGCGCTGTGGAGCCATTTTGCGCTGTTCAAGGAAAATGAACATATAAAAAGAAATCCCTCATCACATTAGAGGTGTGCGCCAAATTTCAAGACTTTTTAAACTTTTCAAGCCCCTCAAAAGCCACTTCATCTTTCATGGTGAACTGCGCTGCCACCAGGGTGCGCCGTTCAGTTTATAGTCACAATTTTCTCACTGAAGCATCAAGAGGGACTGATGGTGATATTCACCGCTTTTGAGGTGGCCACGATGAACCTGTGAAAATCAGTACAACAAAATGAAAGACATGACATTTCCTGGTGCCACTAGGTGGCGCTCTACGTATTCCTGACAATGGCATATCAATCTGTTCAGGGCGGGTCTGACATCATCCCTGTAAAATCTGGTACTGATCAGATTGGATTTCATTGAGTTACACTAATTTGTTTCTTCATGGCGAGACCTCAATGTTCGCCATGCTGCTGGGGTCACACCCTTCAGCGAAAACTCACAGTTTTCTCTGTAACCCAAGACCAACTCCTTAAGGCTTTCCTGGAGAAATTTGAGGCTGCAGATGTCACCCATTACAATACTGTACCCCAAAGTGTAAAACATGACATTTCCTGTTCCCACTAGGTGGCGCTGTCCCTGGTGTCAAATATGGCAGTTGAAATATGTTCAGGGGTGGAGCCTTATCATATGTGTCCACTTTGGTCAAGGTCGGACAATGTATGACAGAACGAGAGGCAATAAGATTTTCATGGCGAGTCATCGAAATTCGCCGTGGCGCCACGGCCTCACAGTAACCCGAAAACTCAAAAGCTCCGCAATTTAACATGGCCCAGGTGTGTAGTTGACACTGACCAAATATGAAGCTTGTACGATGAAATTCCAATGAGGAGTTCGCAAAAGTTCGAGGCATGGAAATGGCAAAATTAGAGCCAAAATGTCACCTTCACTTCCAAATGGCGGACTTCCTGTTGGGTTTAGGACATGGCCATAATAGACTTTTATGTGCGTCTCCGAACGTTAGATATGTGTTCCGAGTTTTATACATGTAGGTCATACCCATCTCGGGGCTCGCGTTTCTCATTTTTCTAGGTGGCGCTACTGAGCCAATTTCCCTGGACATGTCTACGGACATTAAAATACGTAAATTTTCACCAGACCTGACGCGTGTGCAAAATTTCATGAGTTTTCGAGCATGTTTAGGCCCTCAAAAGGCCGATTCATTTGCCGAAATAATAATAATAATAATAATAATAATAATAAAAAAATAATAATAATAATTAAAGCTGCAAGCAGCGATATGAGGGCCCTCGCACCCCCGGCGCGTCGAGCCAAGCCCAACACCTAAAACCAGCGCTTCCGATCTGATGTCACATTGATGGAATTCATGCATTTAACCACCAGCTAAAATTTCATCTCATTCAACCATTATTATAGTCGTCCCACTAGGTGGCGCTCTAACCATTACTGACAAATGGCATAACAAACATTTCCGAGCTCGAGTCTCATCACGCCTGCGACCTTTGGGAGAGATTGGACATTGTGTTTTTGAGCGACAGCAGGTTACTGCTTTTTGGCGAGTGATTGAAACTCCACGTGCCGCCATGACCACCCCGTTTCCCTGAACGTAAAAAGCTTCGCAATTTAACATCACAAAGGTCTTTAGATTCCACACACAGGAGATCGCGTAAATCTAATGAAATCCCTTGGAGGAGTTCGTCAAAGTATGAGGCCTGAAAAGAGGGGAAAATGTCGCCAAATTTACACATTAATTTTAAAATGGCTGACTTCCTGTTGGATTTGGGATATTGCTCCAAGAGACTTTTTTGTACATCTTGATATCTCCAATAAGCTTGCCAGGTTTCAAACTCATACATAAAACACAGAGCAGGGGCTGTTGTTTTGAAATTTTGTAGGGGGCGCTGTGGAGCCATTTTGCGCTGTTCAAGGAAAATGAACATATAAAAAGAAATCCCTCATCACATTAGAGGTGTGCGCCAAATTTCAAGACTTTTTAAACTTTTCAAGCCCCTCAAAAGCCACTTCATCTTTCATGGTGAACTGCGCTGCCACCAGGGTGCGCCGTTCAGTTTATAGTCACAATTTTCTCACTGAAGCATCAAGAGGGACTGATGGTGATATTCACCGCTTTTGAGGTGGCCACGATGAACCTGTGAAAATCAGTACAACAAAATGAAAGACATGACATTTCCTGGTGCCACTAGGTGGCGCTCTACGTATTCCTGACAATGGGCATATCAATCTGTTCAGGGCGGGTCTGACATCATCCCTGTAAAATCTGGTACTGATCAATTGGATTTCATTGAGTTACACTAATTTGTTTCTTCATGGCGAGACCTCAATGTTCGCCATGCTGCTGGGGTCACACCCTTCAGCGAAAACTCACAGTTTTCTCTGTAACCCAAGACCAACTCCTTAAGGCTTTCCTGGAGAAATTTGAGGCTGCAGATGTCACCCATTACAATACTGTACCCCAAAGTGTAAAACATGACATTTCCTGTTCCCACTAGGTGGCGCTGTCCCTGGTGTCAAATATGGCAGTTGAAATATGTTCAGGGGTGGAGCCTTATCATATGTGTCCACTTTGGTCAAGGTCGGACAATGTATGACAGAACGAGAGGCAATAAGATTTTCATGGCGAGTCATCGAAATTCGCCGTGGCGCCACGGCCTCACAGTAACCCGAAAACTCAAAAGCTCCGCAATTTAACATGGCCCAGGTGTGTAGTTGACACTGACCAAATATGAAGCTTGTACGATGAAATTCCAATGAGGAGTTCGCAAAAGTTCGAGGCATGGAAATGGCAAAATTAGAGCCAAAATGTCACCTTCACTTCCAAATGGCGGACTTCCTGTTGGGTTTAGGACATGGCCATAATAGACTTTTATGTGCGTCTCCGAACGTTAGATATGTGTTCCGAGTTTTATACATGTAGGTCATACCCATCTCGGGGGCTCGCGTTTCTCATTTTTCTAGGTGGCGCTACTGAGCCAATTTTCCCTGGACATGTCTACGGACATTAAAATACGTAAATTTTCACCAGACCTGACGCGTCTGCAAAATTTCATGAGTTTTCGAGCATGTTTAGGCCCTCAAAAGGCCGATTCATTTGCCGAAATAATAATAATAATAATAATAATAATAATAATAATAATAATAATAATAAGAACAGAGCAGATACAATAGGGCCTTCGCACTTTGTCGGCCCAATAATAATAATAATAATAATAAGAAACAGAGCAGATACAATAGGGCTTCGCATTTGTGCTCGGCCCTAATTAAAGCTGCAAGCAGCGATATGAGGGCCCTCGCACCCCCGGCGCGTCGAGCCAAGCCCAACACCTAAAACCAGCGCTTCCGATCTGATGTCACATTGATGGAATTCATGCATTTAACCACCAGCTAAAATTTCATCTCATTCAACCATTATTATAGTCGTCCCACTAGGTGGCGCTCTAACCATTACTGACAAATGGCATAACAAACATTTCCGAGCTCGAGTCTCATCACGCCTGCGACCTTTGGAGAGATTGGACATTGTGTTTTTGAGCGACAGCAGGTTACTGCTTTTTGGCGAGTGATTGAAACTCCACGTGCCGCCATGACCACCCCGTTTCCCTGAACGTAAAAAGCTTCGCAATTTAACATCACAAAGGTCTTTAGATTCCACACACAGGAGATCGCGTAAATCTAATGAAATCCCTTGGAGGAGTTCGTCAAAGTATGAGGCCTGAAAAGAGGGAAAATGTCGCCAAATTTACACATTAATTTTAAAATGGCTGACTTCCTGTTGGATTTGGGATATTGCTCCAAGAGACTTTTTTGTACATCTTGATATCTCCAATAAGCTTGCCAGGTTTCAAACTCATACATAAAACACAGAGCAGGGGCTGTTGTTTTGAAATTTTGTAGGGGGCGCTGTGGAGCCATTTTGCGCTGTTCAAGGAAAATGAACATATAAAAAGAAATCCTCATCACATTAGAGGTGTGCGCCAAATTTCAAGACTTTTTAAACTTTTCAAGCCCCTCAAAAGCCACTTCATCTTTCATGGTGAACTGCGTTGCCACCAGGGTGCGCCGTTCAGTTTATAGTCACAATTTTCTCACTGAAGCATCAAGAGGGACTGATGGTGATATTCACCGCTTTTGAGGTGGCCACGATGAACCTGTGAAAATCAGTACAACAAAATGAAAGACATGACATTTCCTGGTGCCACTAGGTGGCGCTCTACGTATTCCTGACAATGGGCATATCAATCTGTTCAGGGCGGGTCTGACATCATCCCTGTAAAATCTGGTACTGATCAGATTGGATTTCATTGAGTTACACTAATTGTTTCTTCATGGCGAGACCTCAATGTTCGCCATGCTGCTGGGGTCACACCCTTCAGCGAAAACTCACAGTTTTCTCTGTAACCAAGACCAACTCCTTAAGGCTTTCCTGGAGAAATTTGAGGCTGCAGATGTCACCCATTACAATACTGTACCCCAAAGTGTAAAACATGACATTTCCTGTTCCCACTAGGTGGCGCTGTCCCTGGTGTCAAATATGGCAGTTGAAATATGTTCAGGGGTGGAGCCTTATCATATGTGTCCACTTTGGTCAAGGTCGGACAATGTATGACAGAACGAGAGGCAATAAGATTTCATGGCGAGTCATCGAAATTCGCCGTGGCGCCACGGCCTCACAGTAACCCGAAAACTCAAAAGCTCCGCAATTTAACATGGCCCAGGTGTGTAGTTGACACTGACCAAATATGAAGCTTGTACGATGAAATTCCAATGAGGAGTTCGCAAAAGTTCGAGGCATGGAAATGGCAAAATTAGAGCCAAAATGTCACCTTCACTTCCAAATGGCGGACTTCCTGTTGGGTTTGGTCAATGGTCCCATGACTTTTTTGTCGTCTGGCATGATACACATGTGTGCCAATTTCATACATGTAGCTAAAACGATGTCGTAGGGCTGCATTTAACAAGCATAGGTGGCGCTACAGAGCCATTTCCCATGCTCATGTAAACATTAAAATACAAAATTTTCACCAGACCTGGCATGTGTGCAAAATTCATGAGTTTTCGAGCATGTTTAAGCCCTCAAAAAGGCCTTCTTTGCCGAATAATAATAATAATAATAAAATTAAAGCTGCAAGCAGCGATATGAGGGCCCTCGCACCCCGCGCGTCGAGCCAAGCCCAACACCTAAAACCAGCGCTTCCGATCTGATGTCACATTGATGGAATTCATGCATTTAACCACCAGCTAAATTTCATCTCATTCAACCATTATTATAGTCGTCCCACTAGGTGCGCTCTAACCATTACTGACAAATGGCATAACAAACATTTCCGAGCTCGAGTCTCATCACGCCTGCGACCTTTGGGAAGATTGGACATTGTGTTTTGAGCGACAGCAGGTTACTGCTTTTTGGCGAGTGATTGAAACTCCACGTGCCGCCATGACCACCCGTTTCCCTGAACGTAAAAAGCTTCGCAATTTACATCACAAAGGTCTTTAGATTCCACACACGGAGATCGGTAATCTAATGAATCCCTTGGAGGAGTTCGTCAAAGTATGAGGCTGAAAAGAGGGGAAAATGTCGCCAAATTTACACATTAATTTTAAATGGCTGACTTCCTGTTGGATTGGGATATTGCTCCAAGAGACTTTTTTGTACATCTTGATATCTCCAATAAGCTTGCCAGGTTTCAAACTCATACATAAAACACAGAGCAGGGCTGTTGTTTTGAAATTTTGTAGGGGGCGCTGTGGAGCCATTTTGCGCTGTTCAAGGAAATGAACATATAAAAAGAAATCCCTCATCACATTAGAGGTGTGCGCCAATTTCAAGACTTTTTAAACTTTTCAAGCCCCTCAAAAGCCACTTCATCTTTCATGGTGAACTGCGTGCCACCAGGGTGCGCCGTTCAGTTTATAGTCACAATTTTCTCACTGAAGCATCAAGAGGGACTGATGGTGATATCACCGCTTTTGAGGTGCACGATGAACCTGTGAAAATCAGTACAACAAAATGAAAGACATGACATTTCCTGGTGCCACTAGGTGGCGCTCTACGTATTCCTGACAATGGCATATCAATCTGTTCAGGGCGGGTCTGACATCATCCTGTAAAATCTGGTACTGATCACGATTGGATTTCATTGAGTTACACTAATTGTTTCTTCATGGCGAGACCTCAATGTTCCCATGCTGCTGGGGTCACACCCTTCAGCGAAAACTCACAGTTTTCTCTGTAACCAAGACCAACTCCTTAAGCTTTCCTGGAGAAATTAGGCTGCAGATGTCACCCATTACAATACTGTACCCAAAGTGTAAAACATGACATTTCCTGTTCCACTAGTGCGCTGTCCCTGATGTCAAATATGGCAGTTGAAATATGTTCAGGGGTGGAGCCTTATCATATGTGTCCACTTTGGTCAAGGTCGGACAATGTATGACAGAACGAGAGGCAATAAGATTTTCATGGCGAGTCATCGAAATTCGCCGTGGCGCCACGGCCTCACAGTAACCGAAAACTCAAAAGCTCCGCAATTTAACATGGCCCAGGTGTGTAGTTGACACTGACCAAATATGAAGCTTGTACGATGAAATTCCAATGAGGAGTTCGCAAAGTTCGAGGCATGGAAATGGCAAATTAGAGCCAAAATGTCACCTTCACTTCCAAATGGCGGACTTCCTGTTGGGTTTAGGACATGCCATAATAGACTTTTTTGTGCGCTCCGAACGTTAGATATGTGTTCCGAGTTTTATACATGTAGGTCATACCATCTCGGGGCTCGCGTTTCTCAATTTTCTAGGTGGCGCTACTGAGCCAATTTTCCCTGGACATTCTACGGACATAAAATACGTAAATTTTCACCAGACCTGACGGTGTGCAAAATTTCATGAGTTTTTGAGCATGTTTAAGGCCCTCAAAAGGCCGATTCATTTGCCGAAATAATAATAATAATAATAATAATTAAAGCTGCAAGCAGCGATATGAGGGCCCTCGCACCCCCGGCGCGTCGAGCCAAGCCCACAATACAAAACCAGCGCTTCCGATCTGATGTCACATTGATGGAATTCATGCATTTAACCACCAGCTAAATTTCATCTCATTCAACCATTATTATAGTCGTCCACACTAGGTGGCGCTCTAACCATTACTGACAAATGGCATAACAAACATTTCCGAGCTCGAGTCTCATCACGCCTGCGACCTTTGGGAGAGATTGGACATTGTGTTTTGAGCGACAGCAGGTTACTGCTTTTTGGCGAGTGATTGAAACTCCACGTGCCGCCATGACCACCCGTTTCCCTGAACGTAAAAAGCTTCGCAATTTAACATCAAAAGGTCTTTAGATTCCACACACAGGAGATCGCGTAAATCTAATGAAATCCCTTGGAGGAGTTCGTCAAAGTATGAGGCCTGAAAAGAGGGGAAAATGTCGCCAAATTTACACATTAATTTTAAAATGGCTGACTTCCTGTTGGATTTGGGATATTGCTCCAAGAGACTTTTTTGTACATCTTGATATCTCCAATAAGCTTGCCAGGTTTCAAACTCATACATAAAACCAGAGCAGGGGCTGTTGTTTTGAAATTTTGTAGGGGGCGCTGTGGAGCATTTTGCGCTGTTCAAGGAAATGAACATATAAAAGAAATCCCTCATCACATTAGAGGTGTGCGCCAAATTTCAAGACTTTTTAAACTTTTCAAGCCCCTCAAAAGCCACTTCATCTTTCATGGTGAACTGCGTTGCCACCAGGGTGCGCCGTTCAGTTTATAGTCACAATTTTCTCACTGAAGCATCAAGAGGACTGATGGTGATATTCACCGCTTTTGAGGTGGCCACGATGAACCTGTGAAAATCAGTACAACAAAATGAAAGACATGACATTTCCTGGTGCCACTAGGTGGCGCTCTACGTATTCCTGACAATGGGCATATCAATCTGTTCAGGGCGGGTCTGACATCATCCCTGTAAAATCTGGTACTGATCAGATTGGATTTCATTGAGTTACACTAATTTGTTTCTTCATGCGAGACCCAATGTTCGCCATGCTGCTGGGTCACACCCTTCAGCGAAAACTCACAGTTTTCTCTGTAACCCAAGACCAACTCCTTAAGGCTTTCCTGGAGAAATTTGAGGCTGCAGATGTCACCCATTACAATACTGTACCCAAAGTGTAAAACATGACATTTCCTGTTCCCACTAGGTGGCGCTGTCCCTGGTGTCAAATATGGCAGTTGAAATATGTTCAGGGGTGGAGCCTTATCATATGTGTCCACTTTGGTCAAGGTCGACAATGTATGACAGAACGAGAGGCAATAAGATTTTCATGGCGAGTCATCGAAATTCGCCGTGGCGCCACGGCCTCACAGTAACCCGAAAACTCAAAAGCTCCGCAATTTAACATGGCCAGGTGTGTAGTTGACACTGACCAATATGAAGCTTGTACGATGAAATTCCAATGAGAGTTCGCAAAAGTTCGAGGCATGGAATGGCAAAATTAGAGCCAAAATGTCACCTTCACTTCCAAATGGCGGACTTCCTGTTGGGTTTAGGACATGGCCATAATAGACTTTTATGTGCGTCTCCGAACGTTAGATATGTGTTCCGAGTTTTATACATGTAGGTCATACCCATCTCGGGGCTCGCGTTTCTCATTTTCTAGGTGGCGCTACTGAGCCAATTTTCCCTGGACATGTCTACGGACATTAAAATACGTAAATTTTCACCAGACCTGACGCGTGTGCAAAATTTCATGAGTTTTCGAGCATGTTTAGGCCCTCAAAAGGCCGATTCATTTGCCGAAAATAATAATATATAATAATAATAATAATAATAATAATATAATAATAATAAGAAACAGAGCAGATACAATAGGGCCTTCGCACTTTTGTGCTCGGGCCCTAATTAATAGCTGCAAGCAGCGATATGAGGGCCTCGCACCCCCGGCGCGTCGAGCCAAGCCCAACACTAAAACCAGCGCTTCCGATCTGATGTCCAATTGATGGATGATGAATTCATGCATTTAACCACCAGCTAAAATTTCATCTCATTCAACCATTATTATAGTCGTCCCTAGGTGGCGCTCTAACCATTACTGACAAATGGCATAACAAACATTTCCGAGCTCGAGTCTCATCACGCCTGCGACCTTTGGAGAGATTGGACATTGTGTTTTTGAGCGACAGCAGGTTACTGCTTTTTGGCGAGTGATTGAAACTCCACGTGCCGCCATGACCACCCGTTTCCCTGAACGTAAAAAGCTTCGCAATTTAACATCACAAAGGTCTTTAGATTCCACACACAGGAGATCGCGTAAATCTAATGAAATCCCTTGGAGGAGTTCGTCAAAGTATGAGGCCTGAAAAGAGGGGAAAATGTCGCCAAATTTACACATTAATTTAAAATGGCTGACTTCCTGTTGGATTTGGGATATTGCTCCAAGAGACTTTTTTGTACATCTTGATATCTCCAATAAGCTTGCCAGGTTTCAACTCATACATAAACACAGAGCAGGGGCTGTTGTTTTGAAATTTTGTAGGGGGCGCTGTGGAGCCATTTTGCGCTGTTCAAGGAAAATGAACATATAAAAGAAATCCCTCATCACATTAGAGT
This sequence comes from Oreochromis niloticus, assembly GCF_001858045.2. Lineage (NCBI taxonomy): Eukaryota > Metazoa > Chordata > Actinopteri > Cichliformes > Cichlidae > Oreochromis > Oreochromis niloticus. Next base: position 18,932 of record NW_020328414.1, read on the forward strand.
GTGCGCCAAATTTCAAGACTTTTTAAACTTTTCAAGCCCCTCAAAAGCCACTTCATCTTTCATGGTGAACTGCGTTGCCAAGGGTGCGCCGTTCAGTTTATAGTCACAATTTTCTCACTGAAGCATCAAGAGGGACTGATGGTGATATTCACCGCTTTTGAGGTGGCCACGATGAACCTGTGAAAATCAGTACAACAAAATGAAAGACATGACATTTCCTGGTGCCACTAGGTGGCGCTCTACGTATTCCTGACAATGGGCATATCAATCTGTTCAGGGCGGGTCTGACATCATCCCTGTAAAATCTGGTACTGATCAATTGGATTTCATTGAGTTACACTAATTGTTTCTTCATGGCGAGACCTCAATGTTCGCCATGCTGCTGGGGTCACACCCTTCAGCGAAAACTCACAGTTTTCTCTGTAACCCAAGACCAACTCCTTAAGGCTTTCCTGGAGAAATTTGAGGCTGCAGATGTCACCCATTACAATACTGTACCCCAAAGTGTAAAACATGACATTCCTGTTCCCACTAGGTGGCGCTGTCCTGATGTCAAATATGGCAGTTGAAATATGTTCAGGGTGGAGCCTTATCATATGTGTCCACTTTGGTCAAGGTCGGACAATGTATGACAGAACGAGAGGCAATAAGATTTTCATGGCGAGTCATCGAAATTCGCCGTGGCGCCACGGCCTCACCGTATCCCGAAAACTCAAAAGCTCCGCAATTTAACATGGCCCAGGTGTGTAGTTGACACTGACCAAATATGAAGCTTGTACGATGAAATTCCAATGAGGAGTTCGCAAAAGTTCGAGGCATGGAAATGGCAAAATTAGAGCCAAAATGTCACCTTCACTTCCAAATGGCGGACTTCTGTTGGTTTAGGACATGGCCATAAATAGACTTTTTGTGCGTCTCCGAAGTTAGATATGTGTTCCGAGTTTTATACATGTAGGTCATACCCATCTCGGGGGCTCGCGTTTCTCATTTTCTAGGTGGCGCTACTGAGCCAATTTTCCCTGGACATGTCTATGGACAT
>NW_020328415.1:0-14856 GCF_001858045.2 Oreochromis niloticus
AGATTGGACATTGTGTTTTTGAGCGACAGCAGGTTACTGCTTTTTGGCGAGTGATTGAAACTCCACGTGCCGCCATGACCACCCCGTTTCCCTGAACGTAAAAAGCTTCGCAATTTAACATCACAAAGGTCTTTAGATTCCACACACAGGAGATCGTAATCTATGAAATCCCTTGGAGGAGTTCGTCAAAGTATGAGGCCTGAAAAGAGGGAAAATGTCGCCAAATTACACATTAATTTTAAAATGGCTGACTTCCTGTTGGATTTGGGATATTGCTCCAAGAGACTTTTTTGTACATCTTGATATCTCCATAAGCTTGCCAGGTTTCAACTCATACATAAAACACAGAGCAGGGGCTGTTGTTTTGAAATTTTGTAGGGGCGCTGTGGAGCCATTTTGCGCTATTCAAGGAAAATGATCAATAAAAAGAAATCCCTCATCACATTGAGGTGTGCGCCAAATTTCAAGACTTTTTAAACTTTTCAAGCCCCTCAAAAGCCACTTCATCTTTCATGGTGAACTGCGTTGCCACCAGGGTGCGCCGTTCAGTTTAAAGTCACAATTTTCTCACTGAAGCATCAAGAGGACTGATGGTGATATTCACCGCTTTTGAGGTGGCCACGATGAACCTGTGAAAATCAGTACAACAAAATGAAAGACATGACATTTCCTGGTGCCACTAGGTGGCGCTCTACGTATTCCTGACAATGGGCATATCAATCTGTTCAGGGCGGGTCTGACATCATCCTGTAAAATCTGGTACTGATCAGATTGGATTTCATTGAGTTACACTAATTTGTTTCTTCATGGCGAGACCTCAATGTTCGCCATGCTGCTGGGGTCACACCCTTCAGCGAAAACTCACAGTTTTCTCTGTAACCCAAGACCAACTCCTTAAGGCTTTCCTGGAGAAATTTGAGGCTGCAGATGTCACCCATTACAATACTGTACCCCAAAGTGTAAAACATGACATTTCCTGTTCCCACTAGGTGGCGCTGTCCCTGATGTCAAATATGGCAGTTGAAATATGTTCAGGGTGGAGCCTTATCATATGTGTCCACTTTGGTCAAGGTCGGACAATGTATGACAGAACGAGAGGCAATAAGATTTTCATGGCGAGTCATCGAAATTCGCCGTGGCGCCACGGCCTCACCGTATCCCGAAAACTCAAAAGCTCCGCAATTTAACATGGCCCAGGTGTGTAGTTGACACTGACCAAATATGAAGCTTGTACGATGAAATTCCAATGAGGAGTTCGCAAAAGTTCGAGGCATGGAAATGGCAAAATTAGAGCCAAAATGTCACCTTCACTTCCAAATGGCGGACTTCCTGTTGGGTTTGCGTCAATGGCCCACAGACTTTTTTGTTCGTCTTGGCATGATACACATGTGTGCCAAATTTCATACATGTAGCTAAACGATGTGTTCGTAGGGCTGCATTTAACAAGGCATAGGTGGCGCTACAGAGCCATTTCCCAGTGCTCATATGTAAAACCATTAAAATACAAAATTTTTCACCAGACCTGGCATGTGTGCAAAATTTCATGAGTTTTCGAGCATGTTAAAGCCCTCAAAAAGGCCTTCTTTGCCGAATAATAATAATAATAATAATAATAATAATAATAATAAAGCATATGATAATTAAAGCTGCAAGCAGCGATATGAGGGCCCGCACCCCGGCGCGTCGAGCCAAGCCCAACACCTAAAACCAGCGCTTCCGATCTGATGTCACATTGATGGAATTCATGCATTTAACCACCAGCTAAAATTTCATCTCATTCAACCATTATTATAGTCGTCCCACTAGGTGGCGCTCTAACCATTACTGACAAATGGCATAACAAACATTTCCGAGCTCGAGTCTCATCACGCCTGCGACCTTTGGAGAGATTGGACATTGTGTTTTTGAGCGACAGCAGTTACTGCTTTTGGCGAGTGATTGAAACTCACGTGCCGCCATGACCACCCCGTTTCCCTGAACGTAAAAAGCTTCGCAATTTAACATCACAAAGGTCTTTAGATTCCACACACAGGAGATCGCGTAAATCTAATGAAATCCCTTGGAGGAGTTCGTCAAAGTATGAGGCCTGAAAAGAGGGGAAATGTCGCCAAATTTACACATTAATTTAAAATGGCTGACTTCCTGTTGGATTTGGGATATTGCTCCAAGAGACTTTTTTGTACATCTTGATATCTCCAATAAGCTTGCCAGGTTTCAAACTCATACATAAAACACAGAGCAGGGGCTGTTGTTTTGAAATTTTGTAGGGGGCGCTGTGGAGCCATTTTGCGCTGTCAAGGAAAATGAACATATAAAAAGAAATCCCTCATCACATTAGAGGTGTGCGCCAAATTTCAAGACTTTTAAACTTTTCAAGCCCCTCAAAAGCCACTTCATCTTTCATGGTGAACTGCGTTGCCACCAGGGTGCGCCGTTCAGTTTATAGTCACAATTTTCTCACTGAAGCATCAAGAGGGACTGATGGTGATATTCACCGCTTTTGAGGTGGCCACGATGAACCTGTGAAATCAGTACAACAAAATGAAAGACATGACATTTCCTGGTGCCACTAGGTGGCGCTCTACGTATTCCTGACAATGGGCATATCAATCTGTTCAGGGCGGGTCTGACATCATCCCTGTAAAATCTGGTACTGATCAGATTGGATTTCATTGAGTTACACTAATTTGTTTCTTCATGGCGAGACCTCAATGTTCGCCATGCTGCTGGGGTCACACCCTTCAGCGAAAACTCACAGTTTTCTCTGTAACCCAAGACCAACTCCTTAAGGCTTTCTGGAGAAATTTGAGGCTGCAGATGTCACCCATTACAATACTGTACCCCAAAGTGTAAAACATGACATTTCCTGTTCCCACTAGGTGGCGCTGTCCCTGATGTCAAATATGGCAGTTGAAATATGTTCAGGGGTGGAGCCTTATCATATGTGTCCACTTTGGTCAAGGTCGGACAATGTATGACAGAACGAGAGGCAATAAGATTTTCATGGCGAGTCATCGAAATTCGCCGTGGCGCCACGGCCTCACAGTAACCCGAAAACTCAAAAGCTCCGCAATTTAACATGGCCAGGTGTGTAGTTGACACTGACCAAATATGAAGCTTGTACGATGAAATTCCAATGAGGAGTTCGCAAAAGTTCGAGCATGGAAATGGCAAAATTAGAGCCAAAATGTCACCTTCACTTCCAAATGGCGGACTTCCTGTTGGGTTTAGGACATGGCCATAATAGACTTTTTGTGCGTCTCCGAACGTTAGATATGTGTTCCGAGTTTTATACATGTAGGTCATACCCATCTCGGGGGCTCGCGTTTCTCATTTTCTAGGTGGCGCTACTGAGCCAATTTTCCCTGGACATGTCTACGGACATTAAAATACGTAAATTTTCACCAGACCTGACGCGCTGCAAAATTTCATGAGTTTTCGAGCATGTTTAGGCCCTCAAAAGGCCGATTCATTTGCCGAAATAATAATAATAATAATAATAATAATAACTCACAGTTTTCTCTGCAAGCAGCGATATGAGGGCCCTCGCACCCCCGGCGCGTCGAGCCAAGCCCAACACCTAAAACCAGCGCTTCCGATCTGATGTCACATTGATGGAATTCATGCATTTAACCACCAGCTAAATTTCATCTCATTCAACCATTATTATAGTCGTCCCACTAGGTGGCGCTCTAACCATTACTGACAAATGGCATAACAAACATTTCCGAGCTCGAGTCTCATCACGCCTGCGACCTTTGGGAGAGATTGGACATTGTGTTTTTGAGCGACAGCAGGTTACTGCTTTTGGCGAGTGATTGAAACTCCACGTGCCGCCATGACCACCCCGTTTCCCTGAACGTAAAAAGCTTCGCAATTTAACATCACAAAGGTCTTTAGATTCCACACACAGGAGATCGCGTAAATCTAATGAAATCCCTTGGAGGAGTTCGTCAAAGTATGAGGCCTGAAAAGAGGGGAAAATGTCGCCAAATTTACACCTTAATTTAAAATGGCTGACTTCCTGTTGGATTTGGGATATTGCTCCAAGAGACTTTTTTGTACATCTTGATATCTCCAATAGCTTGCCAGGTTTCAAACTCATACATAAAACACAGAGCAGGGGCTGTTGTTTTGAAATTTTGTAGGGGGCGCTGTGGAGCCATTTTGCGCTGTTCAAGGAAAATGAACATATAAAAAGAAATCCCTCATCACATTAGAGGTGTGCGCCAAAATTTCAAGACTTTTAAACTTTCAAGCCCCTCAAAAGCCACTTCATCTTTCATGGTGAACTGCGTGCCACCAGGGTGCGCCGTTCAGTTTATAGTCACAATTTTCTCACTGAAGCATCAAGAGGACTGATGGTGATATTCACCGCTTTTGAGGTGGCCACGATGAACCTGTGAAAATCAGTACAACAAAATGAAAGACATGACATTTCCTGGTGCCACTAGGTGGCGCTCTACGTATTCCTGACAATGGGCATATCAATCTGTTCAGGGCGGGTCTGACATCATCCCTGTAAAATCTGGTACTGATCAGATGGATTTCATTGAGTTACACTAATTTGTTTCTTCATGGCGAGACCTCAATGTTCGCCATGCTGCTGGGGTCACACCCTTCAGCGAAAACTCACAGTTTTCTCTGTAACCCAAGACCAACTCCTTAAGGCTTTCCTGGAGAAATTTGAGGCTGCAGATGTCACCCATTACAATACTGTACCCCAAAGTGTAAAACATGACATTTCCTGTTCCCACTAGGTGGCGCTGTCCTGATGTCAAATATGGCAGTTGAAATATGTTCAGGGGTGGAGCCTTATCATATGTGTCCACTTTGGTCAAGGTCGGACAATGTATGACAGAACGAGAGGCAATAAGATTTTCATGGCGAGTCATCGAAATTCGCCGTGGCGCCACGGCCTCACCGTATCCCGAAAACTCAAAAGCTCCGCAATTTAACATGGCCCAGGTGTGTAGTTGACACTGACCAAATATGAAGCTTGTACGATGAAATTCCAATGAGGAGTTCGCAAAAGTTCGAGGCATGGAAATGGCAAAATTAGAGCCAAAATGTCACCTTCACTTCCAAATGGCGGACTTCCTGTTGGGTTTGCGTCAATGGTCCACGACTTTTTTGTTCGTCTTGGCATGATACACATGTGTGCCAATTTCATACATGTAGCTCAAACGATGTGTTCGTAGGGCTGCATTTAACAAGGCATAGGTGGCGCTCAGAGCCATTTCCCAGTGCTCATATGTAAAACCATTAAAATACAAAATTTTTCACCAGACCTGGCATGTGTGCAAAATTCAAGAGTTTTTGAGCATGTTAAAGCCCTCAAAAAGGCCCTTCTTTTGCCTGAAATAATATATAATAATAATTAAAAGCTGCAAGCAGCGATATGAGGGCCCTCGCACCCCCGGCGCGTCGAGCCAAGCCCAACACCTAAAACCAGCGCTTCCGATCTGATGTCACATTGATGGAATTCATGCATTTAACCACCAGCTAAAATTTCATCTCATTCAACCATTATTATAGTCGTCCCACTAGGTGGCGCTCTAACCATTACTGACAAATGCATAACAAACATTTCCGAGCTCGAGTCTCATCACGCCTGCGACCTTGGAGAGATTGGACATTGTTTTTGAGCGACAGCAGGTTACTGCTTTTTGGCGAGTGATTGAAACTCCACGTGCCGCCATGACCACCCCGTTTCCCTGAACGTAAAAAGCTTCGCAATTTAACATCACAAAGGTCTTTAGATTCCACACACAGGAGATCGCGTAAATCTAATGAAATCCCTTGGAGGAGTTCGTCAAAGTATGAGGCCTGAAAAGAGGGGAAAATGTCGCCAAATTTACACATTAATTTTAAAATGGCTGACTTCCTGTTGGATTTGGGATATTGCTCCAAGAGACTTTTTTGTACATCTTGATATCTCCAATAAGCTTGCCAGGTTTCAAACTCATACATAAAACACAGAGCAGGGGCTGTTGTTTTGAAATTTTGTAGGGGGCGCTGTGGAGCCATTTTGCGCTTTCAAGGAAAATGAACATATAAAAAGAAATCCCTCATCACATTAGAGGTGTGCGCCAAATTTCAAGACTTTTTAAACTTTTCAAGCCCCTCAAAAGCCACTTCATCTTTCATGGTGAACTGCGCTGCCACCAGGGTGCGCCGTTCAGTTTATAGTCACAATTTCTCACTGAAGCATCAAGAGGGACTGATGGTGATATTCACCGCTTTGAGGTGGCCACGATGAACCTGTGAAAATCAGTACAACAAAATGAAAGACATGACATTTCCTGGTGCCACTAGGTGGCGCTCTACGTATTCCTGACAATGGGCATATCAATCTGTTCAGGGCGGGTCTGACATCATCCCTGTAAAATCTGGTACTGATCAGATTGGATTTCATTGAGTTACACTAATTTGTTTCTTCATGGCGAGACCTCAATGTTCGCCATGCTGCTGGGGTCACACCCTTCAGCGAAAACTCACAGTTTTCTCTGTAACCCAAGACCAACTCCTTAAGGCTTTCCTGGAGAAATTTGAGGCTGCAGATGTCACCCATTACAATACTGTACCCCAAAGTGTAAAACATGACATTTCCTGTTCCCACTAGGTGGCGCTGTCCCTGGTGTCAAATATGGCAGTTGAAATATGTTCAGGGGTGGAGCCTTATCATATGTGTCCACTTTGGTCAAGGTCGGACAATGTATGACAGAACGAGAGGCAATAAGATTTTCATGGCGAGTCATCGAAATTCGCCGTGGCGCCACGGCCTCACAGTAACCCGAAAACTCAAAAGCTCCGCAATTTAACATGGCCCAGGTGTGTAGTTGACACTGACCAAATATGAAGCTTGTACGATGAAATTCCAATGAGGAGTTCGCAAAAGTTCGAGGCATGGAAATGGCAAAATTAGAGCCAAAATGTCACCTTCACTTCCAAATGGCGGACTTCCTGTTGGGTTTAGGACATGGCCATAATAGACTTTTATGTGCGTCTCCGAACGTTAGATATGTGTTCCGAGTTTTATACATGTAGGTCATACCCATCTCGGGGGCTCGCGTTTCTCATTTTTCTAGGTGGCGCTACTGAGCCAATTTTCCCTGGACATGTCTACGGACATTAAAATACGTAAATTTTCACCAGACCTGACGCGTCTGCAAAATTTCATGAGTTTTCGAGCATGTTTAGGCCCTCAAAAGGCCGATTCATTTGCCGAAATAATAATAATAATAATAATAATAATAATAATAATAATAATAATAAAATAAATAAGCAGCGATACTAGGGCCTCGCACTTTTCTCCCTGGCAAGCGCGTATGAGCCCCCCCCCGCGCGAGCCAAGCCCAACACCTAAAACCAGCGCTTCCGATCTGATGTCACATTGATGGAATTCATGCATTTAACCACCAGCTAAAATTTCATCTCATTCAACCATTATTATAGTCGTCCCACTAGGTGGCGCTCTAACCATTACTGACAAATGGCATAACAAACATTTCCGAGCTCGAGTCTCATCACGCCTGCGACCTTTGGGAGAGATTGGACATTGTGTTTTTGAGCGACAGCAGGTTACTGCTTTTTGGCGAGTGATTGAAACTCCACGTGCCGCCATGACCACCCCGTTTCCCTGAACGTAAAAAGCTTCGCAATTTAACATCACAAAGGTCTTTAGATTCCACACACAGGAGATCGCGTAAATCTAATGAAATCCCTTGGAGGAGTTCGTCAAAGTATGAGGCCTGAAAAGAGGGGAAAATGTCGCCAAATTTACACATTAATTTTAAAATGGCTGACTTCCTGTTGGATTTGGGATATTGCTCCAAGAGACTTTTTGTACATCTTGATATCTCCAATAAGCTTGCCAGGTTTCAAACTCATACATAAAACACAGAGCAGGGGCTGTTGTTTTGAAATTTTGTAGGGGGCGCTGTGGAGCCATTTTGCGCTGTTCAAGGAAAATGAACATATAAAAAGAAATCCCTCATCACATTAGAGGTGTGCGCCAAATTTCAAGACTTTTTAAACTTTCAAGCCCTCAAAAGCCACTTCATCTTTCATGGTGAACTGCGTGCCACCAGGGTGCGCCGTTCAGTTTATAGTCACAATTTTCTCACTGAAGCATCAAGAGGGACTGATGGTGATATTCACCGCTTTTGAGGTGGCCACGATGAACCTGTGAAAATCAGTACAACAAAATGAAAGACATGACATTTCCTGGTGCCACTAGGTGGCGCTCTACGTATTCCTGACAATGGGCATATCAATCTGTTCAGGCGGGTCTGACATCATCCCTGTAAAATCTGGTACTGATCAGATTGGATTTCATTGAGTTACACTAATTTGTTTCTTCATGGCGAGACCTCAATGTTCGCCATGCTGCTGGGGTCACACCCTTCAGCGAAAACTCACAGTTTTCTCTGTAACCCAAGACCAACTCCTTAAGGCTTTCCTGGAGAAATTTGAGGCTGCAGATGTCACCCATTACAATACTGTACCCCAAAGTGTAAAACATGACATTTCCTGTTCCCACTAGGTGGCGCTGTCCCTGTGTCAAATATGGCAGTTGAAATATGTTCAGGGGTGGAGCCTTATCATATGTGTCCACTTTGGTCAAGGTCGGACAATGTATGACAGAACGAGAGGCAATAAGATTTTCATGGCGAGTCATCGAAATTCGCCGTGGCGCCACGGCCTCACAGTAACCCGAAAACTCAAAAGCTCCGCAATTTAACATGGCCCAGGTGTGTAGTTGACACTGACCAAATATGAAGCTTGTACGATGAAATTCCAATGAGGAGTTCGCAAAAGTTCGAGGCATGGAAATGGCAAAATTAGAGCCAAAATGTCACCTTCACTTCCAAATGGCGGACTTCCTGTTGGGTTTAGGACATGGCCATAATAGACTTTTATGTGCGTCTCCGAACGTTAGATATGTGTTCCGAGTTTTATACATGTAGGTCATACCCATCTCGGGGGCTCGCGTTTCTCATTTTTCTAGGTGGCGCTACTGAGCCAATTTTCCCTGGACATGTCTACGGACATTAAAATACGTAAATTTTCACCAGACCTGACGCGTCTGCAAAATTTCATGAGTTTTCGAGCATGTTTAGGCCCTCAAAAGGCCGATTCATTTGCCGAAATAATAATAATAAATAATAATAATAAAAAATAATAATAATAATAATAATAATAATAATAGAAACAGAGCAGATACATAGGCTTCGCACTTTGCTCGGCCTAATAAATAATAATAATAAGAAACAGAGCAGATACAATAGGGCCTTCGCACTTGTGCTCGGGCCCTAATTAAAGCTGCAAGCAGCGATATGAGGGCCCTCGCACCCCCGGCGCGTCGAGCCAAGCCCAACACCTAAAACCAGCGCTTCCGATCTGATGTCACATTGATGGAATTCATGCATTTAACCACCAGCTAAAATTTCATCTCATTCAACCATTATTATAGTCGTCCCACTAGGTGGCGCTCTAACCATTACTGACAAATGGCATAACAAACATTTCCGAGCTCGAGTCTCATCACGCCTGCGACCTTTGGGAGAGATTGGACATTGTGTTTTGAGCGACAGCAGGTTACTGCTTTTTGGCGAGTGATTGAAACTCCACGTGCCGCCATGACCACCCCGTTTCCCTGAACGTAAAAAGCTTCGCAATTTAACATCACAAAGGTCTTTAGATTCCACACACAGGAGATCGCGTAAATCTAATGAAATCCCTTGGAGGAGTTCGTCAAAGTATGAGGCCTGAAAAGAGGGGAAAATGTCGCCAAATTTACACATTAATTTTAAATGGCTGACTTCCTGTTGGATTTGGGATATTGCTCCAAGAGACTTTTTTGTACATCTTGATATCTCCAATAAGCTTGCCAGGTTTCAAACTCATACATAAAACACAGAGCAGGGGCTGTTGTTTTGAAATTTTGTAGGGGGCGCTGTGGAGCCATTTTGCGCTGTTCAAGGAAAATGAACATATAAAAAGAAATCCCTCATCACATTAGAGGTGTGCGCCAAATTTCAAGACTTTTTAAACTTTTCAAGCCCCTCAAAAGCCACTTCATCTTTCATGGTGAACTGCGTTGCCACCAGGGTGCGCCGTTCAGTTTATAGTCACAATTTTCTCACTGAAGCATCAAGAGGGACTGATGGTGATATTCACCGCTTTTGAGGTGGCCACGATGAACCTGTGAAAATCAGTACAACAAAATGAAAGACATGACATTTCCTGGTGCCACTAGGTGGCGCTCTACGTATTCCTGACAATGGCATATCAATTGTTCAGGCGGGTCTGACATCATCCCTGTAAAATCTGGTACTGATCAGATTGGATTTCATTGAGTTACACTAATTTGTTTCTTCATGGCGAGACCTCAATGTTCGCCATGCTGCTGGGGTCACACCCTTCAGCGAAAACTCACAGTTTTCTCTGTAACCCAAGACCAACTCCTTAAGGCTTTCCTGGAGAAATTTGAGGCTGCAGATGTCACCCATTACAATACTGTACCCCAAAGTGTAAAACATGACATTTCCTGTTCCACTAGGTGGCGCTGTCCCTGGTGTCAAATATGGCAGTTGAAATATGTTCAGGGGTGGAGCCTTATCATATGTGTCCACTTTGGTCAAGGTCGGACAATGTATGACAGAACGAGAGGCAATAAGATTTTCATGGCGAGTCATCGAAATTCGCCGTGGCGCCACGGCCTCACAGTAACCCGAAAACTCAAAAGCTCCGCAATTTAACATGGCCCAGGTGTGTAGTTGACACTGACCAAATATGAAGCTTGTACGATGAAATTCCAATGAGGAGTTCGCAAAAGTTCGAGGCATGGAAATGGCAAAATTAGAGCCAAATGTCACCTTCACTTCCAAATGGCGGACTTCCTGTTGGGTTTAGGACATGGCCATAATAGACTTTTATGTGCGTCTCCGAACGTTAGATATGTGTCCGAGTTTATACATGTAGGTCATACCCATCTCGGGGGCTCGCGTTTCTCATTTTTCTAGGTGGCGCTACTGAGCCAATTTTCCCTGGACATGTCTACGGACATTAAAATACGTAAATTTTCACCAGACCTGACGCGTGTGCAAAATTTCATGAGTTTTCGAGCATGTTTAGGCCCTCAAAAGGCCGATTCATTTGCCGAAATAATAATAATAATAATAATAATAATTGAAAGCTGCAAGCAGCGATATGAGGCCCTCGCACCCCCGGCGCGTCGAGCCAAGCCCAACACCTAAAACCAGCGCTTCCGATCTGATGTCACATTGATGGAATTCATGCATTTAACCACCAGCTAAATTTCATCTCATTCAACCATTATTATAGTCGTCCCACTAGGTGGCGCTCTAACCATTACTGACAAATGGCATAACAAACATTTCCGAGCTCGAGTCTCATCACGCCTGCGACCTTTGGGAGAGATTGGACATTGTGTTTTTGAGCGACAGCAGGTTACTGCTTTTTGGCGAGTGATTGAAACTCCACGTGCCGCCATGACCACCCCGTTTCCCTGAACGTAAAAAGCTTCGCAATTTAACATCACAAAGGTCTTTAGATTCCACACACAGGAGATCGCGTAAATCTAATGAAATCCCTTGGAGGAGTTCGTCAAAGTATGAGGCCTGAAAAGAGGGGAAAATGTCGCCAAATTTACACATTAATTTAAAATGGCTGACTTCCTGTTGGATTTGGGATATTGCTCCAAGAGACTTTTTTGTACATCTTGATATCTCCAATAAGCTTGCCAGGTTTCAAACTCATACATAAAACACAGAGCAGGGGCTGTTGTTTTGAAATTTTGTAGGGGGCGCTGTGGAGCCATTTTGCGCTGTTCAAGGAAAATGAACATATAAAAAGAAATCCCTCATCACATTAGAGGTGTGCGCCAAATTTCAAGACTTTTAAACTTTTCAAGCCCCTCAAAAGCCACTTCATCTTTCATGGTGAACTGCGTTGCCACCAGGGTGCGCGTTCAGTTTATAGTCACAATTTTCTCACTGAAGCATCAAGAGGGACTGATGGTGATATTCACCGCTTTTGAGGTGGCCACGATGAACCTGTGAAAATCAGTACAACAAAATGAAGACATGACATTTCCTGGTGCCACTAGGTGGCGTCTACGTATTCCTGACAATGGGCATATCAATCTGTTCAGGGCGGGTCTGACATCATCCCTGTAAAATCTGGTACTGATCAGATGGATTTCATTGAGTTACACTAATTTGTTTCTTCATGGCGAGACCTCAATGTTCGCCATGCTGCTGGGGTCACACCCTTCAGCGAAAACTCACAGTTTCTCTGTAACCCAAGACCAACTCCTTAAGGCTTTCCTGGAGAAATTGAGGCTGCAGATGTCACCCATTACAATACTGTACCCCAAAGTTAAACATGACATTTCCTGTTCCACTAGGTGGCGCTGTCCCTGATGTCAAATATGGCAGTTGAAATATGTCAGGGGTGGAGCCTTATCATATGTGTCCACTTTGGTCAAGGTCGGACAATGTATGACAGAACGAGAGGCAATAGATTTTCATGGCGAGTCATCGAAATTCGCCGTGGCGCCACGGCCTCACGTATCCCGAAAACTCAAAAGCTCCGCAATTTAACATGGCCCAGGTGTGTAGTTGACACTGACAAATATGAAGCTTGTACGATGAAATTCCAATGAGGAGTTCGCAAAAAGTTCGAGGCATGGAAATGGCAAAATTAGAGCCAAAATGTCACCTTCACTTCCAAATGGCGGACTTCCTGTTGGGTTTAGGACATGGCCATAATAGACTTTATGTGCGTCTCCGAACGTTAGATATGTGTTCCGATTTATACATGTAGGTCATACCCATCTCGGGGGCTCGCGTTCTCATTTTCTAGTGGCGCTACTGAGCCAATTTTCCCTGGACTGTCTACGCATTAAAATACGTAAATTTTCACCAGACCTGACGCGTGTGCAAAATTTCATGAGTTTTCGAGCATGTTTAGGCCCTCAAAAGGCCGATTCATTTGCCGAAATAATAATAATATTAATAATTAAAGCTGCAAGCAGCGATATGAGGGCCTCGCACCCCCGGCGCGTCGAGCCAAGCCCAACACCTAAAACCAGCGCTTCCGATCTGATGTCACATTGATGGAATTCATGCATTTAACCACCAGCTAAATTTCATCTCATTCAACCATTATTATAGTCTCCACTAGGTGGCGCTCTAACCATTACTGACAAATGGCATACAAACATTTCCGAGCTCGAGTCTCATCACGCCTGCGACCTTTGGGAGAGATTGGACATTGGTTTTTGAGCGACAGCAGGTTACTGCTTTTTGGCGAGTGATTGAAACTCCACGTGCCGCCATGACACCCGTTTCCCTGAACGAAAAAGCTTCGCATTAACATCACAAAGGTCTTTAGATTCCACACACAGGAGATCGCGTAAATCTAATGAAACCCTTGGAGGAGTTCGTCAAAGTATGAGCCTGAAAAGAGGGGAAAATGTCGCCAAATTTACACATTAATTTTAAAATGGCTGACTTCCTGTTGGATTTGGGATATTGCTCCAAGAGACTTTTTTGTACATCTGATATCTCCAATAAGCTTGCCAGTTTCAAACTCATACATAAAACACAGAGCAGGGGCTGTTGTTTTGAAATTTGTAGGGGCGCTGTGGAGCCATTTTGCGCTGTTCAAGGAAAATGAACATATAAAAGAATCCCTCATCACATTAGAGGTGTGCGCCAAATTTCAAGACTTTTAAACTTTTCAAGCCCCTCAAAAGCCACTTCATCTTTCATGGTGAACTGCGTTGTCCACCAGGGTGCGCCGTTCAGTTTATAGTCACAATTTTCTCACTGAAGCATCAAGAGGGACTGATGGTGATATTCACCGCTTTTGAGGTGGCCACGATGAACCTGTGAAAATCAGTACACAAATGAAAGCATGACATTTCCTGGTGCCACTAGGTGGCGCTCTACGTATTCCTGACAATGGGCATATCAATCTGTTCAGGCGGGTCTGACATCATCCCTGTAAAATCTGGTACTGATCAGATTGGATTTCATTGAGTTCACTAATTTGTTTCTTCATGGCGAGACCTCAATGTTCCCATGCTGCTGGGGTCACACCCTTCAGCGAAACTCACAGTTTTCTCTGTAACCCAAGACCAACTCCTTAAGGCTTTCCTGGAGAAATTGAGGCTGCAGATGTCACCCTTACAATACTGTACCAAAGTGTAAACATGACATTTCCTGTTTCCACTAGGTGGCGTGTCCCTGGTGTCAAATATGGCAGTTGAAATATGTTCAGGGGTGGAGCCTTATCATATGTGTCCACTTTGGTCAAGGTCGGACAATGTATGACAGAACAGAGCAATAAGATTTTCATGGCGAGTCATCGAAATTCGCCGTGGCGCCACGGCCTCACAGTAACCGAAAACTCAAAAGCTCCGCAATTAACATGGCCCAGGGTGTAGTTGACACTGACCAAATATGAAGCTTGTACGATGAAATTCCAATGAGGAGTTCGCAAAGTTCGAGGCATGGAAATGGCAAATTAGAGCCAAAATGTCACCTTCACTTCCAAATGGCGGACTTCCTGTTGGGTTAGGACATGCCATAATAGACTTTTACGTGCGTCTCCGAACGTTAGATATGTTTCCGAGTTTTATACATTAGGTCATACCCATCTCGGGGGCTCGCGTTTCTCATTTTCTAGGTGGCGCTACTGAGCCAATTTTCCATGGAATGTCTACGGACATTAAACGTAAATTTCACCAGACCTGACGCGTGTGCAAAATTTCATGAGTTTTCGAGCATGTTTAGGCCTCAAAGGCCGATTCATTTGCCG